>NW_026089401.1:0-53376 GCF_933775445.1 Argentina anserina | reverse complement strand
GAAAGATACTCAAACGAGAAATGAAAAGATACACAATTGGAATAGTAAAGATACGCAAACGATTGTAAAGATACACAATTGGAATAGTAAACATACGCAAACGATGTAAAGATACTCAGTTTGAAGGAAACACACTCCCACACTTGCAAAACTCTCAAATTCAATAGAAACTCGCATCAGAAAGCCTTACAGAAAGATACTCAAACGAGAATGAAAAGATACACAATTGGAATAGTAAAGATACGCAAACGATGTAAAGATACTCAGTTTGAAAGAAACACACTCCCACACTTGCAAAACTCTCAAATTCAATAGAAACTCGCATCAGAAAGCCTTACAGAAAGATACTCAAACGAGAAATGAAAAGATACACAATTGGAATAGTAAAAGTTACGCAAAGGATGGAAAGATACTCAGTTTGAAAGAAACACACTCCCACACTTGCAAAACTCTCAAATACATTAGAAACTCGCATCAGAAGCCTTACAGAAAGATAGTCAAACGAGAAATGAAAAGATACACAATTGGAATAGTAAAGATACGCAAACGATGTAAAGATACTCAGTTTGAAAGAAACACACTCCCACACTTGCAAAACTCTCAAATTCATTATAAACTCGCATCAGAAAGCCTTACAGAAAGATACTCAAACGAGAAATGAAAAGATTCACAATTGGAATAGTAAAGATACGCAAAGGATGGAAAGATACTCAGTTTGAAAGAAACACACTCAAACACTTGCAAACCTCTCAAATACATTAGAAACTCGCATCAGAAGCCTTACAGAAAGATACTCAAACGAGAAATCAAAAGATACACAATTGGAATAGTAAAGATACGCAAACGATGTAAAGATACTCAGTTTGAAAGAAACACACTCCCACACTTGCAAAACTCTCAAATTCAATAGAAACTCGCATCAGAAAGCCTTACAGAAAGATACTCAAACGAGAAATGAAAAGATACACAATTGGAATAGTAAAGATACGCAAACGATGTAAAGATACACAATTGGAATAGTAAACATACGCAAACGATGTAAAGATACTCAGTTTGAAGGAAACACACTCCCACACTTGCAAAACTCTCAAATTCAATAGAAACTCGCATCAGAAAGCCTTACAGAAAGATACTCAAACGAGAAATGAAAAGATACACAATTGGAATAGTAAAGATACGCAAACGATGTAAAGATACTCAGTTTGAAAGAAACACACTCCCACACTTGCAAAACTCTCAAATTCAATAGAAACTCGCATCAGAAAGCCTTACAGAAAGATACTCAAACGAGAAATGAAAAGATACACAATTGGAATAGTAAAGATACGCAAAGGATGGAAAGATACTCAGTTTGAAAGAAACACACTCCCACACTTGCAAAACTCTCAAATACATTAGAAACTCGCATCAGAAGCCTTACAGAAAGATACTCAAACGAGAAATGAAAAGATACACAATTGGAATAGTAAAGATACGCAAACGATGTAAAGATACTCAGTTTGAAAGAAACACACTTCCACACTTGCAAAACTCTCAAATTCAATAGAAACTCGCATCAGAAAGCCTTACAGAAAGATACTCAAACGAGAAATGAAAAGATACACAATTGGAATAGTAAAGATACGCAAAGGATGGAAAGATACTCAGTTTGAAAGAAACACACTCCCACACTTGCAAAACTCTCAAATACAATAGAAACTCGCATCAGAAGCCTTACAGAAAGATACTCAAACGAGAAATGAAAAGATACACAATTGGAATAGTAAAGATACGCAAACGATGTAAAGATACTCAGTTTGAAAGAAACACACTCCCACACTTGCAAAACTCTCAAATACAATAGAAACTCGCATCAGAAAGCCTTACAGAAAGATACTCAAACGAGAAATGAAAAGATACACAATTGGAATAGTAAAGATACGCAAACGATGTAAAGATACTCAGATTGAAAGAAACACACTCCCACACTTGCAAAACTCTCAAATACAATAGAAACTCGCATCAGAAGCCTTACAGAAAGATACTCAAACGAGAAATGAAAAGATACACAATTGGAATAGTAAAGATACGCAAACGATGTAAAGATACTCAGTTTGAAAGAAACACACTCCCACACTTGCAAAACTCTCAAATACAATAGACTCTCGCATCAGAAGCCTTACAGAAAGATACTCAAACGAGAAATGAAAAGATACACAATTGGAATACTAAAGATACTCAAACGATGTAAAAATACACAATTGGAATAGTAAAGATACGGAAACGATGTAAAGATACTCAGTTTGAAGGAAACACACTCCCACACTTGCAAAACTCTCAAATTCAATAGAAACTCGCATCAGAAAGCCTTACAGAAAGATACTCAAACTAGAAATGAAAAGATACACAATTGGAATAGTAAAGATACGCAAACGATGTAAAGATACACAATTGGAATAGTAAAGATACGCAAACGATGTAAAGATACTCAGTTTGAAAGAAACACACTCCCACACTTGCAAAACTCTCCAATTCAATAGAAACTCGCATCAGAAAGCCTTACAGAAAGATACTCAAACGAGAAATGAAAAGATACACAATTGGAATAGTAAAGATACGCAAAGGATGGAAAGATACTCAGTTTGAAAGAAACACACTCCCACACTTGCAAAACTCTCAAATACATTAGAAACTCGCATCAGAAGCCTTACAGAAAGATACTCAAACGAGAAATGAAAAGATACACAATTGGAATAGTAAAGATACGCAAACGATGTAAAGATACACAATTGGAATAGTAAAGATACGCAAACGATGTAAAGATACTCAGTTTGAAAGAAACACACTCCCACACTTGCAAAACTCTCAAATACAATAGAAACTCGCATCAGAAGCCTTACAGAAAGATACTCAAACGAGAAATGAAAAGATACACAATTGGAATAGTAAAGATACGCAAACGATGTAAAGATACACAATTGGAATAGTAAACATACGCAAACGATGTAAAGATACTCAGTTTGAAGGAAACACACTCCCACACTTGCAAAACTCTCAAATTCAATAGAAACTCGCATCAGAAAGCCTTACAGAAAGATACTCAAACGAGAAATGAAAAGATACACAATTGGAATAGTAAAGATACGCAAACGATGTAAACATACTCAGTTTGAAAGAAACACACTCCCACACTTGCAAAACTCTCAAATTCAATAGAAACTCGCATCAGAAAGCCTTACAGAAAGATACTCAAACGAGAAATGAAAAGATACACAATTAGAATAGTAAAGATACGCAAACGATGTAAAGATACTCAGATTGAAAGAAACACACTCCCACACTTGCAAAACTCTCAAATTCAATAGAAACTCGCATCAGAAAGCCTTACAGAAAGATACTCAAACGAGAAATCAAAAGATACACAATTGGAATAGTAAAGATACGCAAACGATGTAAAGATACTCAGTTTGAAAGAAACACACTCCCACACTTGCAAAACTCTCAAATACAATAGAAACTCGCATCAGAAGCCTTACAGAAAGATACTCAAACGAGAAATGAAAAGATACACAATTGGAATAGTAAAGATACGCAAACGATGTAAAGATACTCAGTTTGAAAGAAACACACTCCCACACTTGCAAAACTCTCAAATTCAATAGAAACTCGCATCAGAAAGCCTTACAGAAAGATACTGAAACGAGAAATGAAAACATACTCAATTGGAATAGTAAAGATACGCAAACGATGTAAAGATACCCAATTGGAATAGTAAAGATACGCAAACGATGTAAAGATACTCAGTTTGAAAGAAACACACTCCCACACTTGCAAAACTCTCAAATACAATAGAAACTCGCATCAGAAGCCTTACAGAAAGATACTCAAACGAGAAATGAAAAGATACACAATTGGAATAGTAAAGATACTCAAACGATGTAAAAATACACAATTAGAATAGTAAAGATACGCAAACGATATAAAGATACTCAGTTTGTAGGAAACACACTCCCACACTTGCAAAACTCTCAAATTCAATAGAAACTCGCATCAGAAAGCCTTACAGAAAGATACTCAAACGAGAAATGAAAAGATACACAATTGGAATAGTAAAGATACGCAAACGATGTAAAGATACTCAGTTTGAAAGAAACACACTCCCACACTTGCAAAACTCTCAAATTCAATAGAAACTCGCATCAGAAAGCCTTACAGAAAGATACTCAAACGAGAAATGAAAAGATACACAATTGGAATAGTAAAGATACGCAAACGATGTAAAGATACACAATTGGAATAGTAAACATACGCAAACGATGTAAAGATACTCAGTTTGAAGGAAACACACTCCCACACTTGCAAAACTCTCAAATTCAATAGAAACTCGCATCAGAAAGCCTTACAGAAAGATACTCAAACGAGAAATGAAAAGATACACAATTGGAATAGTAAAGATACGCAAACGATGTAAAGATACTCAGTTTGAAAGAAACACACTCCCACACTTGCAAAACTCTCAAATACATTAGAAACTCGCATCAGAAGCCTTACAGAAAGATACTCAAACGAGAAATGAAAAGATACACAATTGGAATAGTAAAGATACGCAAACGATGTAAAGATACTCAGTTTGAAAGAAACACACTTCCACACTTGCAAAACTCTCAAATTCAATAGAAACTCGCATCAGAAAGCCTTACAGAAAGATACTCAAACGAGAAATGAAAAGATACACAATTGGAATAGTAAAGATACGCAAAGGATGGAAAGATACTCAGTTTGAAAGAAACACACTCCCACACTTGCAAAACTCTCAAATACAATAGAAACTCGCATCAGAAGCCTTACAGAAAGATACTCAAACGAGAAATGAAAAGATACACAATTGGAATAGTAAAGATACGCAAACGATGTAAAGATACTCAGTTTGAAAGAAACACACTCCCACACTTGCAAAACTCTCAAATACAATAGAAACTCGCATCAGAAAGCCTTACAGAAAGATACTCAAACGAGAAATGAAAAGATACACAATTGGAATAGTAAAGATACGCAAACGATGTAAAGATACTCAGATTGAAAGAAACACACTCCCACACTTGCAAAACTCTCAAATACAATAGAAACTCGCATCAGAAGCCTTACAGAAAGATACTCAAACGAGAAATGAAAAGATACACAATTGGAATAGTAAAGATACGCAAACGATGTAAAGATATTCAGTTTGAAAGAAACACACTCCCACACTTGCAAAACTCTCAAATACAATAGACTCTCGCATCAGAAGCCTTACAGAAAGATACTCAAACGAGAAATGAAAAGATACACAATTGGAATACTAAAGATACTCAAACGATGTAAAAATACACAATTGGAATAGTAAAGATACGGAAACGATGTAAAGATACTCAGTTTGAAGGAAACACACTCCCACACTTGCAAAACTCTCAAATTCAATAGAAACTCGCATCAGAAAGCCTTACAGAAAGATACTCAAACGAGAAATGAAAAGATACACAATTGGAATAGTAAAGATACGCAAACGATGTAAAGATACACAATTGGAATAGTAAAGATACGCAAACGATGTAAAGATACTCAGTTTGAAAGAAACACACTCCCACACTTGCAAAACTCTCCAATTCAATAGAAACTCGCATCAGAAAGCCTTACAGAAAGATACTCAAACGAGAAATGAAAAGATACACAATTGGAATAGTAAAGATACGCAAAGGATGGAAAGATACTCAGTTTGAAAGAAACACACTCCCACACTTGCAAAACTCTCAAATACATTAGAAACTCGCATCAGAAGCCTTACAGAAAGATACTCAAACGAGAAATGAAAAGATACACAATTGGAATAGTAAAGATACGCAAACGATGTAAAGATACACAATTGGAATAGTAAAGATACGCAAACGATGTAAAGATACTCAGTTTGAAAGAAACACACTCCCACACTTGCAAAACTCTCAAATACAATAGAAACTCGCATCAGAAGCCTTACAGAAAGATACTCAAACGAGAAATGAAAAGATACACAATTGGAATAGTAAAGATACGCAAACGATGTAAAGATACACAATTGGAATAGTAAACATACGCAAACGATGTAAAGATACTCAGTTTGAAGGAAACACACTCCCACACTTGCAAAACTCTCAAATTCAATAGAAACTCGCATCAGAAAGCCTTACAGAAAGATACTCAAACGAGAAATGAAAAGATACACAATTGGAATAGTAAAGATACGCAAACGATGTAAACATACTCAGTTTGAAAGAAACACACTCCCACACTTGCAAAACTCTCAAATTCAATAGAAACTCGCATCAGAAAGCCTTACAGAAAGATACTCAAACGAGAAATGAAAAGATACACAATTAGAATAGTAAAGATACGCAAACGATGTAAAGATACTCAGATTGAAAGAAACACACTCCCACACTTGCAAAACTCTCAAATTCAATAGAAACTCGCATCAGAAAGCCTTACAGAAAGATACTCAAACGAGAAATCAAAAGATACACAATTGGAATAGTAAAGATACGCAAACGATGTAAAGATACTCAGTTTGAAAGAAACACACTCCCACACTTGCAAAACTCTCAAATACAATAGAAACTCGCATCAGAAGCCTTACAGAAAGATACTCAAACGAGAAATGAAAAGATACACAATTGGAATAGTAAAGATACGCAAACGATGTAAAGATACTCAGTTTGAAAGAAACACACTCCCACACTTGCAAAACTCTCAAATTCAATAGAAACTCGCATCAGAAAGCCTTACAGAAAGATACTGAAACGAGAAATGAAAACATACTCAATTGGAATAGTAAAGATACGCAAACGATGTAAAGATACCCAATTGGAATAGTAAAGATACGCAAACGATGTAAAGATACTCAGTTTGAAAGAAACACACTCCCACACTTGCAAAACTCTCAAATACAATAGAAACTCGCATCAGAAGCCTTACAGAAAGATACTCAAACGAGAAATGAAAAGATACACAATTGGAATAGTAAAGATACTCAAACGATGTAAAAATACACAATTAGAATAGTAAAGATACGCAAACGATATAAAGATACTCAGTTTGTAGGAAACACACTCCCACACTTGCAAAACTCTCAAATTCAATAGAAACTCGCATCAGAAAGCCTTACAGAAAGATACTCAAACGAGAAATGAAAAGATACACAATTGGAATAGTAAAGATACGCAAACGATGTAAAGATACTCAGTTTGAAAGAAACACACTCCCACACTTGCAAAACTCTCAAATTCAATAGAAACTCGCATCAGAAAGCCTTACAGAAAGATACTCAAACGAGAAATGAAAAGATACACAATTGGAATAGTAAAGATACGCAAACGATGTAAAGATACACAATTGGAATAGTAAACATACGCAAACGATGTAAAGATA
This sequence comes from Argentina anserina, assembly GCF_933775445.1. Lineage (NCBI taxonomy): Eukaryota > Viridiplantae > Streptophyta > Magnoliopsida > Rosales > Rosaceae > Argentina > Argentina anserina. The sequence goes on along the minus strand of NW_026089401.1, from coordinate 45,960 downwards.
CTCAGTTTGAAGGAAACACACTCCCACACTTGCAAAACTCTCAAATTCAATAGAAACTCGCATCAGAAAGCCTTACAGAAAGATACTCAAACGAGAAATGAAAAGATACACAATTGGAATAGTAAAGATACGCAAACGATGTAAAGATACTCAGTTTGAAAGAAACACACTCCCACACTTGCAAAACTCTCAAATTCAATAGAAACTCGCATCAGAAAGCCTTACAGAAAGATACTCAAACGAGAAATGAAAAGATACACAATTGGAATAGTAAAGATACGCAAAGGATGGAAAGATACTCAGTTTGAAAGAAACACACTCCCACACTTGCAAAACTCTCAAATACATTAGAAACTCGCATCAGAAGCCTTACAGAAAGATAGTCAAACGAGAAATGAAAAGATACACAATTGGAATAGTAAAGATACGCAAACGATGTAAAGATACTCAGTTTGAAAGAAACACACTCCCACACTTGCAAAACTCTCAAATTCAATAGAAACTCGCATCAGAAAGCCTTACAGAAAGATACTCAAACGAGAAATGAAAAGATACACAATTGGAATAGTAAAGATACGCAAACGATGTAAAGATACTCAGTTTGAAAGAAACACACTCCCACACTTGCAAAACTCTCAAATTCAATAGAAACTCGCATCAGAAAGCCTTACAGAAAGATACTCAAACGAGAAATGAAAAGATACACAATTGGAATAGTAAAGATACGCAAACGATGTAAAGATACACAATTGGAATAGTAAACATACGCAAACGATGTAAAGATACTCAGTTTGAAGGAAACACACTCCCACACTTGCAAAACTCTCAAATTCAATAGAAACTCGCATCAGAAAGCCTTACAGAAAGATACTCAAACGAGAAATGAAAAGATACACAATTGGAATAGTAAAGATACGCAAACGATGTAAAGATACTCAGTTTGAAAGAAACACACTCCCACACTTGCAAAACTCTCAAATTCAATAGAAACTCGCATCAGAAAGCCTTACAGAAAGATACTCAAACGAGAAATGAAAAGATACACAATTGGAATAGTAAAGATACGCAAAGGATGGAAAGATACTCAGTTTGAAAGAAACACACTCCCACACTTGCAAAACTCTCAAATACATTAGAAACTCGCATCAGAAGCCTTACAGAAAGATAGTCAAACGAGAAATGAAAAGATACACAATTGGAATAGTAAAGATACGCAAACGATGTAAAGATACTCAGTTTGAAAGAAACACACTCCCACACTTGCAAAACTCTCAAATTCAATAGAAACTCGCATCAGAAAGCCTTACAGAAAGATACTCAAACGAGAAATGAAAAGATTCACAATTGGAATAGTAAAGATACGCAAAGGATGGAAAGATACTCAGTTTGAAAGAAACACACTCAAACACTTGCAAACCTCTCAAATACATTAGAAACTCGCATCAGAAGCCTTACAGAAAGATACTCAAACGAGAAATCAAAAGATACACAATTGGAATAGTAAAGATACGCAAACGATGTAAAGATACTCAGTTTGAAAGAAACACACTCCCACACTTGCAAAACTCTCAAATTCAATAGAAACTCGCATCAGAAAGCCTTACAGAAAGATACTCAAACGAGAAATGAAAAGATACACAATTGGAATAGTAAAGATACGCAAACGATGTAAAGATACACAATTGGAATAGTAAACATACGCAAACGATGTAAAGATACTCAGTTTGAAGGAAACACACTCCCACACTTGCAAAACTCTCAAATTCAATAGAAACTCGCATCAGAAAGCCTTACAGAAAGATACTCAAACGAGAAATGAAAAGATACACAATTGGAATAGTAAAGATACGCAAACGATGTAAAGATACTCAGTTTGAAAGAAACACACTCCCACACTTGCAAAACTCTCAAATTCAATAGAAACTCGCATCAGAAAGCCTTACAGAAAGATACTCAAACGAGAAATGAAAAGATACACAATTGGAATAGTAAAGATACGCAAAGGATGGAAAGATACTCAGTTTGAAAGAAACACACTCCCACACTTGCAAAACTCTCAAATACATTAGAAACTCGCATCAGAAGCCTTACAGAAAGATACTCAAACGAGAAATGAAAAGATACACAATTGGAATAGTAAAGATACGCAAACGATGTAAAGATACTCAGTTTGAAAGAAACACACTCCCACACTTGCAAAACTCTCAAATTCAATAGAAACTCGCATCAGAAAGCCTTACAGAAAGATACTCAAACGAGAAATGAAAAGATACACAATTGGAATAGTAAAGATACGCAAAGGATGGAAAGATACTCAGTTTGAAAGAAACACACTCCCACACTTGCAAAACTCTCAAATACAATAGAAACTCGCATCAGAAGCCTTACAGAAAGATACTCAAACGAGAAATGAAAAGATACACAATTGGAATAGTAAAGATACGCAAACGATGTAAAGATACTCAGTTTGAAAGAAACACACTCCCACACTTGCAAAACTCTCAAATACAATAGAAACTCGCATCAGAAAGCCTTACAGAAAGATACTCAAACGAGAAATGAAAAGATACACAATTGGAATAGTAAAGATACGCAAACGATGTAAAGATACTCAGATTGAAAGAAACACACTCCCACACTTGCAAAACTCTCAAATACAATAGAAACTCGCATCAGAAGCCTTACAGAAAGATACTCAAACGAGAAATGAAAAGATACACAATTGGAATAGTAAAGATACGCAAACGATGTAAAGATACTCAGTTTGAAAGAAACACACTCCCACACTTGCAAAACTCTCAAATTCAATAGAAACTCGCATCAGAAAGCCTTACAGAAAGATACTCAAACGAGAAATGAAAAGATACACAATTGGAATAGTAAAGATACGCAAACGATGTAAAGATACTCAGATTGAAAGAAACACACTCCCACACTTGCAAAACTCTCAAATACAATAGAAACTCGCATCAGAAGCCTTACAGAAAGATACTCAAACGAGAAATGAAAAGATACACAATTGGAATAGTAAAGATACGCAAACGATGTAAAGATACTCAGTTTGAAAGAAACACACTCCCACACTTGCAAAACTCTCAAATACAATAGACTCTCGCATCAGAAGCCTTACAGAAAGATACTCAAACGAGAAATGAAAAGATACACAATTGGAATACTAAAGATACTCAAACGATGTAAAAATACACAATTGGAATAGTAAAGATACGGAAACGATGTAAAGATACTCAGTTTGAAGGAAACACACTCCCACACTTGCAAAACTCTCAAATTCAATAGAAACTCGCATCAGAAAGCCTTACAGAAAGATACTCAAACTAGAAATGAAAAGATACACAATTGGAATAGTAAAGATACGCAAACGATGTAAAGATACACAATTGGAATAGTAAAGATACGCAAACGATGTAAAGATACTCAGTTTGAAAGAAACACACTCCCACACTTGCAAAACTCTCCAATTCAATAGAAACTCGCATCAGAAAGCCTTACAGAAAGATACTCAAACGAGAAATGAAAAGATACACAATTGGAATAGTAAAGATACGCAAAGGATGGAAAGATACTCAGTTTGAAAGAAACACACTCCCACACTTGCAAAACTCTCAAATACATTAGAAACTCGCATCAGAAGCCTTACAGAAAGATACTCAAACGAGAAATGAAAAGATACACAATTGGAATAGTAAAGATACGCAAACGATGTAAAGATACACAATTGGAATAGTAAAGATACGCAAACGATGTAAAGATACTCAGTTTGAAAGAAACACACTCCCACACTTGCAAAACTCTCAAATACAATAGAAACTCGCATCAGAAGCCTTACAGAAAGATACTCAAACGACAAATGAAAAGATACACAATTGGAATAGTAAAGATACGCAAACGATGTAAAGATACACAATTGGAATAGTAAACATACGCAAACGATGTAAAGATACTCAGTTTGAAGGAAACACACTCCCACACTTGCAAAACTCTCAAATTCAATAGAAACTCGCATCAGAAAGCCTTACAGAAAGATACTCAAACGAGAAATGAAAAGATACACAATTGGAATAGTAAAGATACGCAAACGATGTAAACATACTCAGTTTGAAAGAAACACACTCCCACACTTGCAAAACTCTCAAATTCAATAGAAACTCGCATCAGAAAGCCTTACAGAAAGATACTCAAACGAGAAATGAAAAGATACACAATTAGAATAGTAAAGATACGCAAACGATGTAAAGATACTCAGATTGAAAGAAACACACTCCCACACTTGCAAAACTCTCAAATTCAATAGAAACTCGCATCAGAAAGCCTTACAGAAAGATACTCAAACGAGAAATCAAAAGATACACAATTGGAATAGTAAAGATACGCAAACGATGTAAAGATACTCAGTTTGAAAGAAACACACTCCCACACTTGCAAAACTCTCAAATACAATAGAAACTCGCATCAGAAGCCTTACAGAAAGATACTCAAACGAGAAATGAAAAGATACACAATTGGAATAGTAAAGATACGCAAACGATGTAAAGATACTCAGTTTGAAAGAAACACACTCCCACACTTGCAAAACTCTCAAATTCAATAGAAACTCGCATCAGAAAGCCTTACAGAAAGATACTCAAACGAGAAATGAAAACATACTCAATTGGAATAGTAAAGATACGCAAACGATGTAAAGATACCCAATTGGAATAGTAAAGATACGCAAACGATGTAAAGATACTCAGTTTGAAAGAAACACACTCCCACACTTGCAAAACTCTCAAATACAATAGAAACTCGCATCAGAAGCCTTACAGAAAGATACTCAAACGAGAAATGAAAAGATACACAATTGGAATAGTAAAGATACTCAAACGATGTAAAAATACACAATTAGAATAGTAAAGATACGCAAACGATATAAAGATACTCAGTTTGTAGGAAACACACTCCCACACTTGCAAAACTCTCAAATTCAATAGAAACTCGCATCAGAAAGCCTTACAGAAAGATACTCAAACGAGAAATGAAAAGATACACAATTGGAATAGTAAAGATACGCAAACGATGTAAAGATACTCAGTTTGAAAGAAACACACTCCCACACTTGCAAAACTCTCAAATTCAATAGAAACTCGCATCAGAAAGCCTTACAGAAAGATACTCAAACGAGAAATGAAAAGATACACAATTGGAATAGTAAAGATACGCAAACGATGTAAAGATACACAATTGGAATAGTAAACATACGCAAACGATGTAAAGATACTCAGTTTGAAGGAAACACACTCCCACACTTGCAAAACTCTCAAATTCAATAGAAACTCGCATCAGAAAGCCTTACAGAAAGATACTCAAACGAGAAATGAAAAGATACACAATTGGAATAGTAAAGATACGCAAACGATGTAAAGATACTCAGTTTGAAAGAAACACACTCCCACACTTGCAAAACTCTCAAATTCAATAGAAACTCGCATCAGAAAGCCTTACAGAAAGATACTCAAACGAGAAATGAAAAGATACACAATTGGAATAGTAAAGATACGCAAAGGATGGAAAGATACTAAGTTTGAAAGAAACACACTCCCACACTTGCAAAACTCTCAAATACATTAGAAACTCGCATCAGAAGCCTTACAGAAAGATAGTCAAACGAGAAATGAAAAGATACACAATTGGAATAGTAAAGATACGCAAACGATGTAAAGATACTCAGTTTGAAAGAAACACACTCCCACACTTGCAAAACTCTCAAATTCAATAGAAACTCGCATCAGAAAGCCTTACAGAAAGATACTCAAACGAGAAATGAAAAGATACACAATTGGAATAGTAAAGATACGCAAACGATGTAAAGATACTCAGTTTGAAAGAAACACACTCCCACACTTGCAAAACTCTCAAATTCAATAGAAACTCGCATCAGAAAGCCTTACAGAAAGATACTCAAACGAGAAATGAAAAGATACACAATTGGAATAGTAAAGATACGCAAACGATGTAAAGATACACAATTGGAATAGTAAACATACGCAAACGATGTAAAGATACTCAGTTTGAAGGAAACACACTCCCACACTTGCAAAACTCTCAAATTCAATAGAAACTCGCATCAGAAAGCCTTACAGAAAGATACTCAAACGAGAAATGAAAAGATACACAATTGGAATAGTAAAGATACGCAAACGATGTAAAGATACTCAGTTTGAAAGAAACACACTCCCACACTTGCAAAACTCTCAAATTCAATAGAAACTCGCATCAGAAAGCCTTACAGAAAGATACTCAAACGAGAAATGAAAAGATACACAATTGGAATAGTAAAGATACGCAAAGGATGGAAAGATACTCAGTTTGAAAGAAACACACTCCCACACTTGCAAAACTCTCAAATACATTAGAAACTCGCATCAGAAGCCTTACAGAAAGATAGTCAAACGAGAAATGAAAAGATACACAATTGGAATAGTAAAGATACGCAAACGATGTAAAGATACTCAGTTTGAAAGAAACACACTCCCACACTTGCAAAACTCTCAAATTCAATAGAAACTCGCATCAGAAAGCCTTACAGAAAGATACTCAAACGAGAAATGAAAAGATTCACAATTGGAATAGTAAAGATACGCAAAGGATGGAAAGATACTCAGTTTGAAAGAAACACACTCAAACACTTGCAAACCTCTCAAATACATTAGAAACTCGCATCAGAAGCCTTACAGAAAGATACTCAAACGAGAAATCAAAAGATACACAATTGGAATAGTAAAGATACGCAAACGATGTAAAGATACTCAGTTTGAAAGAAACACACTCCCACACTTGCAAAACTCTCAAATTCAATAGAAACTCGCATCAGAAAGCCTTACAGAAAGATACTCAAACGAGAAATGAAAAGATACACAATTGGAATAGTAAAGATACGCAAACGATGTAAAGATACACAATTGGAATAGTAAACATACGCAAACGATGTAAAGATACTCAGTTTGAAGGAAACACACTCCCACACTTGCAAAACTCTCAAATTCAATAGAAACTCGCATCAGAAAGCCTTACAGAAAGATACTGAAATGAGAAATGAAAAGATACACAATTGGAATAGTAAAGATACGCAAACGATGTAAAGATACTCAGTTTGAAAGAAACACACTCCCACACTTGCAAAACTCTCAAATTCAATAGAAACTCGCATCAGAAAGCCTTACAGAAAGATACTCAAACGAGAAATGAAAAGATACACAATTGGAATAGTAAAGATACGCAAAGGATGGAAAGATACTCAGTTTGAAAGAAACACACTCCCACACTTGCAAAACTCTCAAATACATTAGAAACTCGCATCAGAAGCCTTACAGAAAGATACTCAAACGAGAAATGAAAAGATACACAATTGGAATAGTAAAGATACGCAAACGATGTAAAGATACTCAGTTTGAAAGAAACACACTCCCACACTTGCAAAACTCTCAAATTCAATAGAAACTCGCATCAGAAAGCCTTACAGAAAGATACTCAAACGAGAAATGAAAAGATACACAATTGGAATAGTAAAGATACGCAAAGGATGGAAAGATACTCAGTTTGAAAGAAACACACTCCCACACTTGCAAAACTCTCAAATACAATAGAAACTCGCATCAGAAGCCTTACAGAAAGATACTCAAACGAGAAATGAAAAGATACACAATTGGAATAGTAAAGATACGCAAACGATGTAAAGATACTCAGTTTGAAAGAAACACACTCCCACACTTGCAAAACTCTCAAATACAATAGAAACTCGCATCAGAAAGCCTTACAGAAAGATACTCAAACGAGAAATGAAAAGATACACAATTGGAATAGTAAAGATACGCAAACGATGTAAAGATACTCAGATAGAAAGAAACACACTCCCACACTTGCAAAACTCTCAAATACAATAGAAACTCGCATCAGAAGCCTTACAGAAAGATACTCAAACGAGAAATGAAAAGATACACAATTGGAATAGTAAAGATACGCAAACGATGTAAAGATACTCAGTTTGAAAGAAACACACTCCCACACTTGCAAAACTCTCAAATTCAATAGAAACTCGCATCAGAAAGCCTTACAGAAAGATACTCAAACGAGAAATGAAAAGATACACAATTGGAATAGTAAAGATACGCAAACGATGTAAAGATACTCAGATTGAAAGAAACACACTCCCACACTAGCAAAACTCTCAAATACAATAGAAACTCGCATCAGAAGCCTTACAGAAAGATACTCAAACGAGAAATGAAAAGATACACAATTGGAATAGTAAAGATACGCAAACGATGTAAAGATACTCAGTTTGAAAGAAACACACTCCCACACTTGCAAAACTCTCAAATTCAATAGAAACTCGCATCAGAAAGCCTTACAGAAAGATACTCAAACGAGAAATGAAAAGATACACAATTGGAATAGTAAAGATACGCAAAGGATGGAAAGATACTCAGTTTGAAAGAAACACACTCCCACACTTGCAAAACTCTCAAATACATTAGAAACTCGCATCAGAAGCCTTACAGAAAGATAGTCAAACGAGAAATGAAAAGATACACAATTGGAATAGTAAAGATACGCAAACGATGTAAAGATACTCAGTTTGAAAGAAACACACTCCCACACTTGCAAAACTCTCAAATTCAATAGAAACTCGCATCAGAAAGCCTTACAGAAAGATACTCAAACGAGAAATGAAAAGATTCACAATTGGAATAGTAAAGATACGCAAAGGATGGAAAGATACTCAGTTTGAAAGAAACACACTCAAACACTTGCAAAACTCTCAAATACATTAGAAACTCGCATCAGAAGCCTTACAGAAAGATACTCAAACGAGAAATCAAAAGATACACAATTGGAATAGTAAAGATACGCAAACGATGTAAAGATACACAATTGGAATAGTAAAGATACGCAAACGATGTAAAGATACTCAGTTTGAAAGAAACACACTCCCACACTTGCAAAACTCTCAAATACAATAGAAACTCGCATCAGAAGCCTTACAGAAAGATACTCAAACGAGAAATGAAAAGATACACAATTGGAATAGTAAAGATACGCAAACGATGTAAAGATACTCACTTTGAAAGAAACACACTCCCACACTTGCAAAACTCTCAAATTCAATAGAAACTCGCATCAGAAAGCCTTACAGAAAGATACTCAAACGAGAAATGAAAAGATACACAATTGGAATAGTAAAGATACGCAAAGGATGGAAAGATACTCAGTTTGAAAGAAACACACTCCCACACTTGCAAAACTCTCAAATTCAATAGAAACTCGCATCAGAAAGCCTTACAGAAAGATACTCAAACGAGAAATGAAAAGATACACAATTGGAATAGTAAAGATACGCAAACGATGTAAAGATACTCAGTTTGAAAGAAACACACTCCCACACTTGCAAAACTCTCAAATTCAATAGAAACTCGCATCAGAAAGCCTTACAGAAAGATACTCAAACGAGAAATGAAAAGATACACAATTGGAATAGTAAAGATACGCAAACGATGTAAAGATACTCAGATTGAAAGAAACACACTCCCACACTTGCAAAACTCTCAAATACAATAGAAACTCGCATCAGAAAGCCTTACAGAAAGATACTCAAACGAGAAATGAAAAGATACACAATTGGAATAGTAAAGATACGCAAACGATGTAAAGATACTCAGTTTGAAAGAAACACACTCCCACACTTGCAAAACTCTCAAATACAATAGAAACTCGCATCAGAAGCCTTACAGAAAGATACTCAAACGAGAAATGAAAAGATACACAATTGGAATAGTAAAGATACGCAAACGATGTAAAGATACTCAGTTTGAAAGAAACACACTCCCACACTTGCAAAACTCTCAAATTCAATAGAAACTCGCATCAGAAAGCCTTACAGAAAGATACTCAAACGAGAAATGAAAAGATACACAATTGGAATAGTAAAGATACGCAAACGATGTAAAGATACTCAGTTTGAAAGAAACACACTCCCACACTTGCAAAACTCTCAAATACAATAGAAACTCGCATCAGAAGCCTTACAGAAAGTTACTCAAACGAGAAATGAAAAGATACACAATTGGAATAGTAAAGATACTCAAACGATGTAAAAATACACAATTAGAATAGTAAAGATACGCAAACGATGTAAAGATACTCAGTTTGAAAGAAACACACTCCCACACTTGCAAAACTCTCAAATACAATAGAAACTCGCATCAGAAAGCCTTACAGAAAGATACTCAAACGAGAAATGAAAAGATACACAATTGGAATAGTAAAGATACGCAAACGATGTAAAGATACTCAGATTGAAAGAAACACACTCCCACACTTGCAAAACTCTCAAATACAATAGAAACTCGCATCAGAAGCCTTATAGAAAGATACTCAAACGAGAAATGAAAAGATACACAATTGGAATAGTAAAGATACGCAAACGATGTAAAGATACTCAGTTTGAAAGAAACACACTCCCACACTTGCAAAATTCTCAAATTCAATAGAAACTCGCATCAGAAAGCCTTACAGAAAGATACTCAAACGAGAAATGAAAAGATACACAATTGGAATAGTAAAGATACGCAAAGGATGGAAAGATACTCAGTTTGAAAGAAACACACTCCCACACTTGCAAAACTCTCAAATACATTAGAAACTCGCATCAGAAGCCTTACAGAAAGATAGTCAAACGAGAAATGAAAAGATACACAATTGGAATAGTAAAGATACGCAAACGATGTAAAGATACTCAGTTTGAAAGAAACACACTCCCACACTTGCAAAACTCTCAAATTCAATAGAAACTCGCATCAGAAAGCCTTACAGAAAGATACTCAAACGAGAAATGAAAAGATTCACAATTGGAATAGTAAAGATACGCAAAGGATGGAAAGATACTCAGTTTGAAAGAAACACACTCAAACACTTGCAAAACTCTCAAATACATTAGAAACTCGCATCAGAAGCCTTACAGAAAGATACTCAAACGAGAAATCAAAAGATACACAATTGGAATAGTAAAGATACGCAAACGATGTAAAGATACACAATTGGAATAGTAAAGATACGCAAACGATGTAAAGATACTCAGTTTGAAAGAAACACACTCCCACACTTGCAAAACTCTCAAATACAATAGAAACTCGCATCAGAAGCCTTACAGAAAGATACTCAAACGAGAAATGAAAAGATACACAATTGGAATAGTAAAGATACGCAAACGATGTAAAGATACACAATTGGAATAGTAAAGATACGCAAAGGATGGAAAGATACTCAGTTTGAAAGAAACACACTCCCACACTTGCAAAACTCTCAAATACATTAGAAACTCGCATCAGAAGCCTTACAGAAAGATAGTCAAACGAGAAATGAAAAGATACACAATTGGAATAGTAAAGATACGCAAACGATGTAAAGATACTCAGTTTGAAAGAAACACACTCCCACACTTGCAAAACTCTCAAATACAATAGAAACTCGCATCAGAAGCCTTACAGAAAGATACTCAAACGAGAAATGAAAAGATACACAATTGGAATAGTAAAGATACGCAAACGATGTAAAGATACACAATTGGAATAGTAAACATACGCAAACGATGTAAAGATACTCAGTTTGAAAGAAACACACTCCCACACTTGCAAAACTCTCAAATACAATAGAAACTCGCATAAGAAGCCTTACAGAAAGATACTCAAACGAGAAATGAAAAGATACACAATTGGAATAGTAAAGATACGCAAACGATGTAAAGATACTCAGTTTGAAAGAAACACACTCCCACACTTGCAAAACTCTCAAATTCAATAGAAACTCGCATCAGAAAGCCTTACAGAAAGATACTCAAACGAGAAATGAAAACATACTCAATTGGAATAGTAAAGATACGCAAACGATGTAAAGATACCCAATTGGAATAGTAAAGATACGCAAACGATGTAAAGATACTCAGTTTGAAAGAAACACACTCCCACACTTGCAAAACTCTCAAATACAATAGAAACTCGCATCAGAAGCCTTAAAGAAAGATACTCAAACGAGAAATGAAAAGATACACAATTGGAATAGTAAAGATACGCAAACGATGTAAAGATACTCAGTTTGAAAGAAACACACTCCCACACTTGCAAAACTCTCAAATACAATAGAAACTCGCATCAGAAGCCTTACAGAAAGATACTCAAACGAGAAATGAAAAGATACACAATTGGAATAGTAAAGATACGCAAACGATGTAAAGATACTCAGTTTGAAAGAAACACACTCCCACACTTGCAAAACTCTCAAATTCAATAGAAACTCGCATCAGAAAGCCTTACAGAAAGATACTCAAACGAGAAATGAAAAGATACACAATTGGAATAGTAAAGATACGCAAACGATGTAAAGATACTCAGTTTGAAAGAAACACACTCCCACACTTGCAAAACTCTCAAATACAATAGAAACTCGCATCAGAAGCCTTACAGAAAGTTACTCAAACGAGAAATGAAAAGATACACAATTGGAATAGTAAAGATACTCAAACGATGTAAAAATACACAATTAGAATAGTAAAGATACGCAAACGATGTAAAGATACTCAGTTTGAAAGAAACACACTCCCACACTTGCAAAACTCTCAAATACAATAGAAACTCGCATCAGAAAGCCTTACAGAAAGATACTCAAACGAGAAATGAAAAGATACACAATTGGAATAGTAAAGATACGCAAACGATGTAAAGATACTCAGATTGAAAGAAACACACTCCCACACTTGCAAAACTCTCAAATACAATAGAAACTCGCATCAGAAGCCTTATAGAAAGATACTCAAACGAGAAATGAAAAGATACACAATTGGAATAGTAAAGATACGCAAACGATGTAAAGATACTCAGTTTGAAAGAAACACACTCCCACACTTGCAAAATTCTCAAATTCAATAGAAACTCGCATCAGAAAGCCTTACAGAAAGATACTCAAACGAGAAATGAAAAGATACACAATTGGAATAGTAAAGATACGCAAAGGATGGAAAGATACTCAGTTTGAAAGAAACACACTCCCACACTTGCAAAACTCTCAAATACATTAGAAACTCGCATCAGAAGCCTTACAGAAAGATAGTCAAACGAGAAATGAAAAGATACACAATTGGAATAGTAAAGATACGCAAACGATGTAAAGATACTCAGTTTAAAAAAAACACACTCCCACAGTTGCAAAACTCTCAAATTCAATAGAAACTCGCATCAGAAAGCCTTACAGAAAGATACTCAAACGAGAAATGAAAAGATTCACAATTGGAATAGTAAAGATACGCAAAGGATGGAAAGATACTCAGTTTGAAAGAAACACACTCAAACACTTGCAAAACTCTCAAATACATTAGAAACTCGCATCAGAAGCCTTACAGAAAGATACTCAAACGAGAAATCAAAAGATACACAATTGGAATAGTAAAGATACGCAAACGATGTAAAGATACACAATTGGAATAGTAAAGATACGCAAACGATGTAAAGATACTCAGTTTGAAAGAAACACACTCCCACACTTGCAAAACTCTCAAATACAATAGAAACTCGCATCAGAAGCCTTACAGAAAGATACTCAAACGAGAAATGAAAAGATACACAATTGGAATAGTAAAGATACGCAAACGATGTAAAGATACACAATTGGAATAGTAAAGATACGCAAAGGATGGAAAGATACTCAGTTTGAAAGAAACACACTCCCACACTTGCAAAACTCTCAAATACATTAGAAACTCGCATCAGAAGCCTTACAGAAAGATAGTCAAACGAGAAATGAAAAGATACACAATTGGAATAGTAAAGATACGCAAACGATGTAAAGATACTCAGTTTGAAAGAAACACACTCCCACACTTGCAAAACTCTCAAATACAATAGAAACTCGCATCAGAAGCCTTACAGAAAGATACTCAAACGAGAAATGAAAAGATACACAATTGGAATAGTAAAGATACGCAAACGATGTAAAGATACACAATTGGAATAGTAAACATACGCAAACGATGTAAAGATACTCAGTTTGAAAGAAACACACTCCCACACTTGCAAAACTCTCAAATACAATAGAAACTCGCATAAGAAGCCTTACAGAAAGATACTCAAACGAGAAATGAAAAGATACACAATTGGAATAGTAAAGATACGCAAACGATGTAAAGATACTCAGTTTGAAAGAAACACACTCCCACACTTGCAAAACTCTCAAATTCAATAGAAACTCGCATCAGAAAGCCTTACAGAAAGATACTCAAACGAGAAATGAAAACATACTCAATTGGAATAGTAAAGATACGCAAACGATGTAAAGATACCCAATTGGAATAGTAAAGATACGCAAACGATGTAAAGATACTCAGTTTGAAAGAAACACACTCCCACACTTGCAAAACTCTCAAATACAATAGAAACTCGCATCAGAAGCCTTAAAGAAAGATACTCAAACGAGAAATGAAAAGATACACAATTGGAATAGTAAAGATACTCAAACGATGTAAAAATACACAATTGGAATAGTAAAGATACGCAAACGATGTAAAGATACTCAGTTTGCAGGAAACACACTCCCACACTTGCAAAACTCTCAAATTCAATAGAAACTCGCATCAGAAAGCCTTACAGAAAGATACTCAAACGAGAAATGAAAAGATACACAATTGGAATAGTAAAGATACGCAAACGATGTAAAGATATTCAGTTTGAAAGAAACACACTCCCACACTTGCAAAACTCTCAAATTCAATAGAAACTCGCATCAGAAAGCCTTACAGAAAGATACTCAAACGAGAAATGAAAAGATATACAATTGGAATAGTAAAGATACGCAAACGATGTAAAGATAATCAGTTTGAAAGAAACACACTCCCACACTTGCAAAACTCTCAAATACAATAGAAACTCGCATCAGAAAGCCTTACAGAAAGATACTCAAACGAGAAATGAAAAGATACACAATTGGAATAGTAAAGATACGCAAACGATGTAAAGATACACAATTGGAATAGTAAAGATACGCAAACGATGGAAAGATACTCAGTTTGAAAGAAACACACTCCCACACTTGCAAAACTCTCAAATACAATAGAAACTCGCATCAGAAGCCTTACAGAAAGATACTCAAACGAGAAATGAAAAGATACACAATTGGAATAGTAAAGATACGCAAACGATGTAAAGATAATCAGTTTGAAAGAAACACACTCCCACACTTGCAAAACTCTCAAATACAATAGAAAGTCGCATCAGAAAGCCTTACAGAAAGATACTCAAACGAGAAATGAAAAGATACACAATTGGAATAGTAAAGATACGCAAACGATGTAAAGATACTCAGTTTGAAAGAAACACACTCCCACACTTGCAAAACTCTCAAATACAATAGAAACTCGCATCAGAAAGCCTTACAGAAAGATACTCAAACAAGAAATGAAAAGATACACAATTAGAATAGTAAAGATACGCAAACGATGTAAAGATACACAATTGGAATAGTAAAGATACGCAAACGATGTAAAGATACTCAGTTTGAAAGAAACACACTCCCACACTTGCAAAACTCTGAAATACAATAGAAACTCGCATCAGAAAGCCTTACAGAAAGATACTCAAACAAGAAATGAAAAGATACACAATTGGAATAGTAAAGATACGCAAACGATGTAAAGATACACAATTGGAATAGTAAAGATACACAAACGATGTAAAGATACTCAGTTTGAAAGAAACAGACTCCCACACTTGCAAAACTCTCAAATTCAATAGAAACTCGCATCCGAAAGCCTTACAGAAAGATACTCAAACGAGAAATGAAAAGATACACAATTGGAATAGTAAAGATACGCAAACGATGTAAAGATACACAATTGGAATAGTAAACATACGCAAACGATGTAAAGATACTCAGTTTGAAAGAAACACACTCCCACACTTGCAAAACTCTCAAATACAATAGAAACTCGCATCAGAAAGCCTTACAGAAAGATACTCAAACAAGAAATGAAAAGATACACAATTGGAATAGTAAAGATACGCAAACGATATAAAGATACACAATTGCAATAGTAAAGATACGCAAACGATGTAAAGATACTCAGTTTGAAAGAAACACACTCCCACACTTGCAAAACTCTCAAATACAATAGAAACTCGCATCAGAAGCCTTACAGAAAGATACTCAAACGAGAAATGAAAAGATACACAATTGGAATAGTAAAGATACGCAAACGATGTAAAGATACTCAGTTTGAAAGAAACACACTCCCACACTTGCAAAACTCTCAAATTCAATAGAAACTCGCATCTGAAAGCCTTACAGAAAGATACTCAAACGAGAAATGAAAAGATACACAATTGGAATAGCAAAGATACGGAAACGATGTAAAGATACACAATTGGAATAGTAAAGATACGCAAACGATGTAAAGATACTCAGTTTGAAAGAAACACACTCCCACACTTGCAAAACTCTCAAATACAATAGAAACTCGCATCAGAAGCCTTACAGAAACATACTCAAACGAGAAATGAAAAGATACACAATTGGAATAGTAAAGATACGCAAACGATGTAAAGATACACAATTGGAATAGTAAACATACGCAAACGATGTAAAGATACTGAGTTTGAAAGAAACACACTCCCACACTTGCAAAACTCTCAAATTCAATAGAAACTCGCATCAGAAAGCCTTACAGAAAGATACTCAAACGAGAAATGAAAAGATACACAATTGGAATAGTAAAGATACGCAAACGATGTAAAGATACTCGGTTTGAAAGAAACACACTCCCACACTTGCAAAACTCTCAAATACAATAGAAACTCGCATCAGAAAGCCTTACAGAAAGATACTCAAACAAGAAATGAAAAGATACACAATTGGAATAGTAAAGATACGCAAACGATGTAAAGATACACAATTGGAATAGTAAAGATACGCAAACGATGTAAAGATACTCAGTTTGAAAGAAACACACGCCCACACTTGCAAAACTCTCAAATACAATAGAAACTCGCATCAGAAGCCTTACAGAAAGATACTCAAACGAGAAATGAAAAGATACACAATTGGAATAGTAAAGATACGCAAACGATGTAAAGATACACAATTGGAATAGTAAAGATACGCAAACGATGGAAAGATACTCAGTTTGAAAGAAACACACTCCCACACTTGCAAAACTCTCAAATACAATAGAAACTCGCATCAGAAGCCTTACAGAAAGATACTCAAACGAGAAATGAAAAGATACACAATTGGAATAGTAAAGATACGCAAACGATGTAAAGATAATCAGTTTGAAAGAAACACACTCCCACACTTGCAAAACTCTCAAATACAATAGAAACTCGCATCAGAAAGCCTTACAGAAAGATACTCAAACAAGAAATGAAAAGATACACAATTGGAATAGTAAAGATACGCAAACGATGTAAAGATACACAATTGGAATAGTAAAGATACGCAAACGATGTAAAGATACTCAGTTTGAAAGAAACACACTCCCACACTTGCAAAACTCTCAAATTCAATAGAAATTCGCATCCGAAAGCCTTACAGAAAGATACTCAAACGAGAAATGAAAAGATACACAATTGGAAGAGTAAAGATACGCAAACGATGTAAAGATACACAATTGGAATAGTAAAGATACGCAAACGATGTAAAGATACACAATTGGAATAGCAAAGATACGGAAACGATGTAAAGATACACAATTGGAATAGTAAAGATACGCAAACGATGTAAAGATACTCAGTTTGAAAGAAACACACTCCCACACTTGCAAAACTCTCAAATACAATAGAAACTCGCATCAGAAGCCTTACAGAAACATACTCAAACGAGAAATGAAAAGATATACAATTGGAATAGTAAAGATACGCAAACGATGTAAAGATACACAATTGGAATAGTAAACATACGCAAACGATGTAAAGATACTGAGTTTGAAAGAAACACACTCCCACACTTGCAAAACTCTCAAATTCAATAGAAACTCGCATCAGAAAGCCTTACAGAAAGATACTCAAACAAGAAATGAAAAGATACACAATTGGAATAGTAAAGATACGCAAACGATGTAAAGATACACAATTCGAATAGTAAAGATACGCAAACGATGTAAAGATACACAATTGGAATAGTAAAGATACGCAAACGATGTAAAGATACTCAGTTTGAAAGAAACACACTCCCACACTTGCAAAACTCTCAAATACAATAGAAACTCGCATCAGAAGCCTTACAGAAAGATACTCAAACGAGAAATGAAAAGATACACAATTGGAATAGTAAAGATACGCAAACGATGTAAAGATACACAATTAGAATAGTAAAGATACGCAAACGATGGAAAGATACTCAGTTTGAAAGAAACACACTCCCACACTTGCAAAACTCTCAAATACAATAGAAACTCGCATCAGAAGACTTACAGAAAGATACTCAAACGAGAAATGAAAAGATATACAATTGGAATAGTAAAGATACGCAAACGATGTAAAGATAATCAGTTTGAAAGAAACACACTCCCACACTTGCAAAACTCTCAAATACAATAGAAACTCGCATCAGAAAGCCTTACAGAAAGATACTCAAACGAGAAATGAAAAGATACACAATTGGAATAGTAAAGATACGCAAACGATGTAAAGATACACAATTGGAATAGTAAAGATACGCAAACGATGTAAAGATACTCAGTTTGAAAGAAACACACTCCCACACTTGCAAAACTCTCAAATTCAATAGAAACTCGCATCCGAAAGCCTTACAGAAAGATACTCAAACGAGAAATGAAAAGATACACAATTGGAATAGTAAAGATACGCAAACGATGTAAAGATACACAATTGGAATAGTAAAGATACGCAAACGATGTAAAGATACACAATTAGAATAGCAAAGATACGGAAACGATGTAAAGATACACAATTGGAATAGTAAAGATACGCAAACGATGTAAAGATACTCAGTTTGAAAGAAACACACTCCCACACTTGCAAAACTCTCAAATACAATAGAAACTCGCATCAGAAGCCTTACAGAAACATGCTCAAACGAGAAATGAAAAGATACACAATTGGAATAGTAAAGATACGCAAACGATGTAAAGATACACAATTGGAATAGTAAACATACGCAAACGATGTAAAGATACTGAGTTTGAAAGAAACACACTCCCACACTTGCAAAACTCTCAAATTCAATAGAAACTCGCATCAGAAAGCCTTACAGAAAGATACTCAAACGAGAAATGAAAAGATACACAATTGGAATAGTAAAGATACGCAAACGATGTAAAGATACACAATTGGAATAGTAAAGATACGCAAACGATGTAAAGATACTCAGATTGAAAGAAACACACTCCCACACTTGCAAAACTCTCAAATACAATAGAAACTCGCATCAGAAGCCTTACAGAAAGATACTCAAACGAGAAATGAAAAGATACACAATTGGAATAGTAAAGATACGCAAACGATGTAAAGATACTCAGTTTGAAAGAAACACACTCCCACACTTGCAAAACTCTGAAATACAATAGAAACTCGCATCAGAAAGCCTTACAAAAAGATACTCAAACAAGAAATGAAAAGATACACAATTGGAATAGTAAAGATACGCAAACGATGTAAAGATACACAATTGGAATAGTAAAGATACACAAACGATGTAAAGATACTCAGTTTGAAAGAAACACACTCCCACACTTGCAAAACTCTCAAATTCAATAGAAACTCGCATCCGAAAGCCTTACAGAAAGATACTCAAACGAGAAATGAAAAGATACACAATTGGAATAGTAAAGATACGCAAACGATGTAAAGATACACAATTGGAATAGTAAACATACGCAAACGATGTAAAGATACTCAGTTTGAAAGAAACACACTCCCACACTTGCAAAACTCTCAAATACAATAGAAACTCGCATCAGAAGCCTTACAGAAACATACTCAAACGAGAAATGAAAAGATACACAATTGGAATAGTAAAGATACGCAAACGATGTAAAGATACACAATTGGAATAGTAAACATACGCAAACGATGTAAAGATACTGAGTTTGAAAGAAACACACTCCCACACTTGCAAAACTCTAAAATACAATAGAAACTCGCATCAGAAGCCTTACAGAAAGATACTCAAACGAGAAATGAAAAGATACACAATTGGAATAGTAAAGATACGCAAACGATGTAAAGATACACAATTGGAATAGTAAACATACGCAAACGATGTAAAGATACTCAGTTTGAAAGAAACACACTCCCACACTTGCAAAACTCTCAAATACAATAGAAACTCGCATCAGAAAGCCTTACAGAAAGATACTCAAACGAGAAATGAAAAGATACACAATTGGAATAGTAAAGATACGCAAACGATGTAAAGATACACAATTGGAATAGTAAAGATACGCAAACGATGTAAAGATACTCAGTTTGAAAGAAACACACTCCCACACTTGCAAAACTCTAAAATACAATAGAAACTCGCATCAGAAGCCTTACAGAAAGATACTCAAACGAGAAATGAAAAGATACACAATTGGAATAGTAAAGATACGCAAACGATGTAAAGATACACAATTGGAATAGTAAACATACGCAAACGATGTAAAGATACTCAGTTTGAAAGAAACACACTCCCACACTTGCAAAACTCTCAAATTCAATAGAAACTCGCATCAGAAAGCCTTACAGAAAGATACTCAAACGAGAAATGAAAAGATACACAATTGGAATAGTAAAGATACGCAAACGATGTAAAGATACACAATTGGAATAGTAAAGATACGCAAACGATGTAAAGATACTCAGTTTGAAAGAAACACACTCCCACACTTGCAAAACTCTCAAATTCAATAGAAACTCGCATCCGAAAGCCTTACAGAAAGATACTCAAACGAGAAATGAAAAGATACACAATTGGAATAGTAAAGATACGCAAACGATGTAAAGATACACAATTGGAATAGTAAAGATACGCAAACGATGTAAAGATACACAATTAGAATAGCAAAGATACGGAAACGATGTAAAGATACACAATTGGAATAGTAAAGATACGCAAACGATGTAAAGATACTCAGTTTGAAAGAAACACACTCCCACACTTGCAAAACTCTCAAATACAATAGAAACTCGCATCAGAAAGCCTTACAGAAAGATACTCAAACAAGAAATGAAAAGATACACAATTGGAATAGTAAAGATACGCAAACGATGTAAAGATACACAATTGGAATAGTAAAGATACGCAAACGATGTAAAGATACTCAGTTTGAAAGAAACACACTCCCACACTTGCAAAACTCTCAAATACAATAGAAACTCGCATCAGAAGCCTTACAGAAACATACTCAAACGAGAAATGAAAAGATATACAATTGGAATAGTAAAGATACGCAAACGATGTAAAGATACACAATTGGAATAGTAAACATACGCAAACGATGTAAAGATACTGAGTTTGAAAGAAACACACTCCCACACTTGCAAAACTCTCAAATTCAATAGAAACTCGCATCAGAAAGCCTTACAGAAAGATACTCAAACAAGAAATGAAAAGATACACAATTGGAATAGTAAAGATACGCAAACGATGTAAAGATACACAATTCGAATAGTAAAGATACGCAAACGATGTAAAGATACACAATTGGAATAGTAAAGATACGCAAACGATGTAAAGATACTCAGTTTGAAAGAAACACACTCCCACACATGCAAAACTCTCAAATACAATAGAAACTCGCATCAGAAGCCTTACAGAAAGATACTCAAACGAGAAATGAAAAGATACACAATTGGAATAGTAAAGATACGCAAACGATGTAAAGATACACAATTAGAATAGTAAAGATACGCAAACGATGGAAAGATACTCAGTTTGAAAGAAACACACTCCCACACTTGCAAAACTCTCAAATACAATAGAAACTCGCATCAGAAGACTTACAGAAAGATACTCAAACGAGAAATGAAAAGATATACAATTGGAATTGTAAAGATACGCAAACGATGTAAAGATAATCAGTTTGAAAGAAACACACTCCCACACTTGCAAAACTCTCAAATACAATAGAAACTCGCATCAGAAAGCCTTACAGAAAGATACTCAAACGAGAAATGAAAAGATACACAATTGGAATAGTAAAGATACGCAAACGATGTAAAGATACACAATTGGAATAGTAAAGATACGCAAACGATGTAAAGATACTCAGTTTGAAAGAAACACACTCCCACACTTGCAAAACTCTCAAATTCAATAGAAACTCGCATCCGAAAGCCTTACAGAAAGATACTCAAACGAGAAATGAAAAGATACACAATTGGAATAGTAAAGATACGCAAACGATGTAAAGATACACAATTGGAATAGTAAAGATACGCAAACGATGTAAAGATACACAATTAGAATAGCAAAGATACGGAAACGATGTAAAGATACACAATTGGAATAGTAAAGATACGCAAACGATGTAAAGATACTCAGTTTGAAAGAAACACACTCCCACACTTGCAAAACTCTCAAATACAATAGAAACTCGCATCAGAAGCCTTACAGAAACATGCTCAAACGAGAAATGAAAAGATACACAATTGGAATAGTAAAGATACGCAAACGATGTAAAGATACACAATTGGAATAGTAAACATACGCAAACGATGTAAAGATACTGAGTTTGAAAGAAACACACTCCCACACTTGCAAAACTCTCAAATTCAATAGAAACTCGCATCAGAAAGCCTTACAGAAAGATACTCAAACGAGAAATGAAAAGATACACAATTGGAATAGTAAAGATACGCAAACGATGTAAAGATACACAATTGGAATAGTAAAGATACGCAAACGATGTAAAGATACTCAGATTGAAAGAAACACACTCCCACACTTGCAAAACTCTCAAATACAATAGAAACTCGCATCAGAAGCCTTACAGAAAGATACTCAAACGAGAAATGAAAAGATACACAATTGGAATAGTAAAGATACGCAAACGATGTAAAGATACTCAGTTTGAAAGAAACACACTCCCACACTTGCAAAACTCTGAAATACAATAGAAACTCGCATCAGAAAGCCTTACAGAAAGATACTCAAACAAGAAATGAAAAGATACACAATTGGAATAGTAAAGATACGCAAACGATGTAAAGATACACAATTGGAATAGTAAAGATACACAAACGATGTAAAGATACTCAGTTTGAAAGAAACACACTCCCACACTTGCAAAACTCTCAAATTCAATAGAAACTCGCATCCGAAAGCCTTACAGAAAGATACTCAAACGAGAAATGAAAAGATACACAATTGGAATAGTAAAGATACGCAAACGATGTAAAGATACACAATTGGAATAGTAAACATACGCAAACGATGTAAAGATACTCAGTTTGAAAGAAACACACTCCCACACTTGCAAAACTCTCAAATACAATAGAAACTCGCATCAGAAGCCTTACAGAAACATACTCAAACGAGAAATGAAAAGATACACAATTGGAATAGTAAAGATACGCAAACGATGTAAAGATACACAATTGGAATAGTAAACATACGCAAACGATGTAAAGATACTGAGTTTGAAAGAAACACACTCCCACACTTGCAAAACTCTCAAATTCAATAGAAACTCGCATCAGAAAGCCTTACAGAAAGATACTCAAACGAGAAATGAAAAGATACACAATTGGAATAGTAAAGATACGCAAACGATGTAAAGATACACAATTGGAATAGTAAAGATACGCAAACGATGTAAAGATACTCAGATTGAAAGAAACACACTCCCACACTTGCAAAACTCTCAAATACAATAGAAACTCGCATCAGAAGCCTTACAGAAAGATACTCAAACGAGAAATGAAAAGATACACAATTGGAATAGTAAAGATACGCAAACGATGTAAAGATACTCAGTTTGAAAGAAACACACTCCCACACTTGCAAAACTCTCAAATACAATAGAAACTCGCATCAGAAAGCCTTACAGAAAGATACTCAAACAAGAAATGAAAAGATACACAATTGGAATAGTAAAGATACGCAAACGATGTAAAGATACACAATTGGAATAGTAAAGATACGCAAACGATGTAAAGATACTCAGTTTGAAAGAAACAGACTCCCACACTTGCAAAACTCTCAAATTCAATAGAAACTCGCATCCGAAAGCCTTACAGAAAGATACTCAAACGAGAAATGAAAAGATACACAATTGGAATAGTAAAGATACGCAAACGATGTAAAGATACACAATTGGAATAGTAAACATACGCAAACGATGTAAAGATACTCAGTTTGAAAGAAACACACTCCCACACTTGCAAAACTCTCAAATTCAATAGAAACTCGCATCAGAAAGCCTTACAGAAGGATACTCAAACGAGAAATGAAAAGATACCCAATTGGAATAGTAAAGATACGCAAACGATGTAAAGATACACAATTGGAATAGTAAAGATACGCAAACGATGTAAAGATACACAATTGGAATAGTAAAGATACGCAAACGATGTAAAGATACTCAGTTTGAAAGAAACACACTCCCACACTTGCAAAACTCTAAAATACAATAGAAACTCGCATCAGAAGCCTTACAGAAAGATACTCAAACGAGAAATGAAAAGATACACAATTGGAATAGTAAAGATACGCAAACGATGTAAAGATACACAATTGGAATAGTAAACATACGCAAACGATGTAAAGATACACAATTGGAATAGTAAAGATACGCAAACGATGTAAAGATACTCAGATTGAAAGAAACACACTCCCACACTTGCAAAACTCTCAAATACAATAGAAACTCGCATCAGAAGCCTTACAGAAAGATACTCAAACGAGAAATGAAAAGATACACAATTGGAATAGTAAAGATACGCAAACGATGTAAAGATACTCAGTTTGAAAGAAACACACTCCCACACTTGCAAAACTCTGAAATACAATAGAAACTCGCATCAGAAAGCCTTACAGAAAGATACTCAAACAAGAAATGAAAAGATACACAATTGGAATAGTAAAGATACGCAAACGATGTAAAGATACACAATTGGAATAGTAAAGATACACAAACGATGTAAAGATACTCAGTTTGAAAGAAACAGACTCCCACACTTGCAAAACTCTCAAATTCAATAGAAACTCGCATCCGAAAGCCTTACAGAAAGATACTCAAACGAGAAATGAAAAGATACACAATTGGAATAGTAAAGATACGCAAACGATGTAAAGATACACAATTGGAATAGTAAACATACGCAAACGATGTAAAGATACTCAGTTTGAAAGAAACACACTCCCACACTTGCAAAACTCTCAAATACAATAGAAACTCGCATCAGAAGCCTTACAGAAACATACTCAAACGAGAAATGAAAAGATACACAATTGGAATAGTAAAGATACGCAAACGATGTAAAGATACACAATTGGAATAGTAAACATACGCAAACGATGTAAAGATACTGAGTTTGAAAGAAACACACTCCCACACTTGCAAAACTCTCAAATTCAATAGAAACTCGCATCAGAAAGCCTTACAGAAAGATACTCAAACGAGAAATGAAAAGATACACAATTGGAATAGTAAAGATACGCAAACGATGTAAAGATACACAATTGGAATAGTAAAGATACGCAAACGATGTAAAGATACTCAGATTGAAAGAAACACACTCCCACACTTGCAAAACTCTCAAATTCAATAGAAACTCGCATCAGAAGCCTTACAGAAAGATACTCAAACGAGAAATGAAAAGATACACAATTGGAATAGTAAAGATACGCAAACGATGTAAAGATACTCAGTTTGAAAGAAACACACTCCCACACTTGCAAAACTCTCAAATACAATAGAAACTCGCATCAGAAAGCCTTACAGAAAGATACTCAAACAAGAAATGAAAAGATACACAATTGGAATAGTAAAGATACGCAAACGATGTAAAGATACACAATTGGAATAGTAAAGATACGCAAACGATGTAAAGATACTCAGTTTGAAAGAAACAGACTCCCACACTTGCAAAACTCTCAAATTCAATAGAAACTCGCATCCGAAAGCCTTACAGAAAGATACTCAAACTAGAAATGAAAAGATACACAATTGGAATAGTAAAGATACGCAAACGATGTAAAGATACACAATTGGAATAGTAAACATACGCAAACGATGTAAAGATACTCAGTTTGAAAGAAACACACTCCCACACTTGCAAAACTCTCAAATTCAATAGAAACTCGCATCAGAAAGCCTTACAGAAGGATACTCAAACGAGAAATGAAAAGATACCCAATTGGAATAGTAAAGATACGCAAACGATGTAAAGATACACAATTGGAATAGTAAAGATACGCAAACGATGTAAAGATACTCAGTTTGAAAGAAACACAGTCCCACACTTGCAAAACTCTCAAATACAATAGAAACTCGCATCAGAAGCCTTACAGAAACATACTCAAACGAGAAATGAAAAGATACACAATTGGAATAGTAAAGATACGCAAACGATGTAAAGATACACAATTGGAATAGTAAACATACGCAAACGATGTAAAGATACTGAGTTTGAAAGAAACACACTCCCACACTTGCAAAACTCTCAAATTCAATAGAAACTCGCATCAGAAAGCCTTACAGAAAGATACTCAAACGAGAAATGAAAAGATACACAATTGGAATAGTAAAGATACGCAAACGATGTAAAGATACACAATTGGAATAGTAAAGATACGCAAACGATGTAAAGATACTCAGATTGAAAGAAACACACTCCCACACTTGCAAAACTCTCAAATACAATAGAAACTCGCATCAGAAGCCTTACAGAAAGATACTCAAACGAGAAATGAAAAGATACACAATTGGAATAGTAAAGATACGCAAACGATGTAAAGATACTCAGTTTGAAAGAAACACACTCCCACACTTGCAAAACTCTGAAATACAATAGAAACTCGCATCAGAAAGCCTTACAGAAAGATACTCAAACAAGAAATGAAAAGATACACAATTGGAATAGTAAAGATACGCAAACGATGTAAAGATACACAATTGGAATAGTAAAGATACACAAACGATGTAAAGATACTCAGTTTGAAAGAAACAGACTCCCACACTTGCAAAACTCTCAAATTCAATAGAAACTCGCATCCGAAAGCCTTACAGAAAGATACTCAAACGAGAAATGAAAAGATACACAATTGGAATAGTAAAGATACGCAAACGATGTAAAGATACACAATTGGAATAGTAAAGATACGCAAACGATGTAAAGATACTCAGTTTGAAAGAAACACACTCCCACACTTGCAAAACTCTCAAATACAATAGAAACTCGCATCAGAAGCCTTACAGAAACATACTCAAACGAGAAATGAAAAGATACACAATTGGAATAGTAAAGATACGCAAACGATGTAAAGATACACAATTGGAATAGTAAACATACGCAAACGATGTAAAGATACTGAGTTTGAAAGAAACACACTCCCACACTTGCAAAACTCTCAAATTCAATAGAAACTCGCATCAGAAAGCCTTACAGAAAGATACTCAAACGAGAAATGAAAAGATACACAATTGGAATAGTAAAGATACGCAAACGATGTAAAGATACACAATTGGAATAGTAAAGATACGCAAACGATATAAAGATACTCAGATTGAAAGAAACACACTCCCACACTTGCAAAACTCTCAAATACAATAGAAACTCGCATCAGAAGCCTTACAGAAAGATACTCAAACGAGAAATGAAAAGATACACAATTGGAATAGTAAAGATACGCAAACGATGTAAAGATACTCAGTTTGAAAGAAACACACTCCCACACTTGCAACACTCTCAAATACAATAGAAACTCGCATCAGAAAGCCTTACAGAAAGATACTCAAACAAGAAATGAAAAGATACACAATTGGAATAGTAAAGATACGCAAACGATGTAAAGATACACAATTGGAATAGTAAAGATACGCAAACGATGTAAAGATACTCAGTTTGAAAGAAACAGACTCCCACACTTGCAAAACTCTCAAATTCAATAGAAACTCGCATCCGAAAGCCTTACAGAAAGATACTCAAACGAGAAATGAAAAGATACACAATTGGAATAGTAAAGATACGCAAACGATGTAAAGATACACAATTGGAATAGTAAACATACGCAAACGATGTAAAGATACTCAGTTTGAAAGAAACACACTCCCACACTTGCAAAACTCTCAAATTCAATAGAAACTCGCATCAGAAAGCCTTACAGAAGGATACTCAAACGAGAAATGAAAAGATACCCAATTGGAATAGTAAAGATACGCAAACGATGTAAAGATACACAATTGGAATAGTAAAGATACGCAAACGATGTAAAGATACACAATTGGAATAGTAAAGATACGCAAACGATGTAAAGATACTCAGTTTGAAAGAAACACACTCCCACACTTGCAAAACTCTAAAATACAATAGAAACTCGCATCAGAAGCCTTACAGAAAGATACTCAAACGAGAAATGAAAAGATACACAATTGGAATAGTAAAGATACGCAAACGATGTAAAGATACACAATTGGAATAGTAAACATACGCAAACGATGTAAAGATACACAATTGGAATGGTAAAGATACGCAAACGATGTAAAGATACTCAGATTGAAAGAAACACACTCCCACACTTGCAAAACTCTCAAATACAATAGAAACTCGCATCAGAAGCCTTACAGAAAGATACTCAAACGAGAAATGAAAAGATACACAATTGGAATAGTAAAGATACGCAAACGATGTAAAGATACTCAGTTTGAAAGAAACACACTCCCACACTTGCAAAACTCTGAAATACAATAGAAACTCGCATCAGAAAGCCTTACAGAAAGATACTCAAACAAGAAATGAAAAGATACACAATTGGAATAGTAAAGATACGCAAACGATGTAAAGATACTCAGTTTGAAAGAAACACACTCCCACACTTGCAAAACTCTCAAATACAATAGAAACTCGCATCAGAAGCCTTACAGAAAGATACTCAAACGAGAAATGAAAAGATACACAATTGGAATAGTAAAGATACGCAAACGATGTAAAGATACACAATTGGAATAGTAAACATACGCAAACGATGTAAAGATACACAATTGGAATAGTAAAGATACGCAAACGATGTAAAGATACACAATTGGAATAGTAAACATACGCAAACGATGTAAAGATACTCAGTTTGAAAGAAACACACTCCCACACTTGCAAAACTCTCAAATACAATAGAAACTCGCATCAGAAGCCTTACAGAAACATACTCAAACGAGAAATGAAAAGATACACAATTGGAATAGTAAAGATACGCAAACGATGTAAAGATACACAATTGGAATAGTAAACATACGCAAACGATGTAAAGATACTGAGTTTGAAAGAAACACACTCCCACACTTGCAAAACTCTCAAATTCAATAGAAACTCGCATCAGAAAGCCTTACAGAAAGATACTCAAACGAGAAATGAAAAGATACACAATTGGAATAGTAAAGATACGCAAACGATGTAAAGATACACAATTGGAATAGTAAAGATACGCAAACGATATAAAGATACTCAGATTGAAAGAAACACACTCCCACACTTGCAAAACTCTCAAATACAATAGAAACTCGCATCAGAAGCCTTACAGAAAGATACTCAAACGAGAAATGAAAAGATACACAATTGGAATAGTAAAGATACGCAAACGATGTAAAGATACTCAGTTTGAAAGAAACACACTCCCACACTTGCAACACTCTCAAATACAATAGAAACTCGCATCAGAAAGCCTTACAGAAAGATACTCAAACAAGAAATGAAAAGATACACAATTGGAATAGTAAAGATACGCAAACGATGTAAAGATACACAATTGGAATAGTAAAGATACGCAAACGATGTAAAGATACTCAGTTTGAAAGAAACAGACTCCCACACTTGCAAAACTCTCAAATTCAATAGAAACTCGCATCCGAAAGCCTTACAGAAAGATACTCAAACGAGAAATGAAAAGATACACAATTGGAATAGTAAAGATACGCAAACGATGTAAAGATACACAATTGGAATAGTAAACATACGCAAACGATGTAAAGATACTCAGTTTGAAAGAAACACACTCCCACACTTGCAAAACTCTCAAATTCAATAGAAACTCGCATCAGAAAGCCTTACAGAAGGATACTCAAACGAGAAATGAAAAGATACCCAATTGGAATAGTAAAGATACGCAAACGATGTAAAGATACACAATTGGAATAGTAAAGATACGCAAACGATGTAAAGATACACAATTGGAATAGTAAAGATACGCAAACGATGTAATGATACTCAGTTTGAAAGAAACACACTCCCACACTTGCAAAACTCTAAAATACAATAGAAACTCGCATCAGAAGCCTTACAGAAAGATACTCAAACGAGAAATGAAAAGATACACAATTGGAATAGTAAAGATACGCAAACGATGTAAAGATACACAATTGGAATAGTAAACATACGCAAACGATGTAAAGATACACAATTGGAATGGTAAAGATACGCAAACGATGTAAAGATACTCAGATTGAAAGAAACACACTCCCACACTTGCAAAACTCTCAAATACAATAGAAACTCGCATCAGAAGCCTTATAGAAAGATACTCAAACGAGAAATGAAAAGATACACAATTGGAATAGTAAAGATACGCAAACGATGTAAAGATACTCAGTTTGAAAGAAACACACTCCCACACTTGCAAAACTCTGAAATACAATAGAAACTCGCATCAGAAAGCCTTACAGAAAGATACTCAAACAAGAAATGAAAAGATACACAATTGGAATAGTAAAGATACGCAAACGATGTAAAGATACTCAGTTTGAAAGAAACACACTCCCACACTTGCAAAACTCTCAAATACAATAGAAACTCGCATCAGAAGCCTTACAGAAAGATACTCAAACGAGAAATGAAAAGATACACAATTGGAATAGTAAAGATACGCAAACGATGTAAAGATACACAATTGGAATAGTAAACATACGCAAACGATGTAAAGATACACAATTGGAATAGTAAAGATACGCAAACGATGTAAAGATACTCAGATTGAAAGAAACACACTCCCACACTTGCAAAACTCTCAAATACAATAGAAACTCGCATCAGAAGCCTTACAGAAAGATACTCAAACGAGAAATGAAAAGATACACAATTGGAATAGTAAAGATACGCAAACGATGTAAAGATACTCAGATTGAAAGAAACACACTCCCACACTTGCAAAACTCTCAAATACAATAGAAACTCGCATCAGAAGCCTTACAGAAAGATACTCAAACGAGAAATGAAAAGATACACAATTGGAATAGTAAAGATACGCAAACGATGTAAAGATACTCAGTTTGAAAGAAACACACTCCCACACTTGCAAAACTCTCAAATACAATAGAAACTCGCATCAGAAGCCTTACAGAAAGATACTCAAACGAGAAATGAAAAGATACACAATTGGAATAGTAAAGATACGCAAACGATGTAAAGATACTCAGTTTGAAAGAAACACACTCCCACACTTGCAAAACTCTCAAATACAATAGAAACTCGCATCAGAAAGCCTTACAGAAAGATACTCAAACAAGAAATGAAAAGATACACAATTGGAATAGTAAAGATACGCAAACGATGTAAAGATACACAATTGGAATAGTAAAGATACGCAAACGATGTAAAGATACTCAGTTTGAAAGAAACAGACTCCCACACTTGCAAAACTCTCAAATTCAATAGAAACTCGCATCCGAAAGCCTTACAGAAAGATACTCAAACGAGAAATGAAAAGATACACAATTGGAATAGTAAAGATACGCAAACGATGTAAAGATACACAATTGGAATAGTAAACATACGCAAACGATGTAAAGATACTCAGTTTGAAAGAAACACACTCCCACACTTGCAAAACTCTCAAATTCAATAGAAACTCGCATCAGAAAGCCTTACAGAAGGATACTCAAACGAGAAATGAAAAGATACTCAATTGGAATAGTAAAGATACGCAAACGATGTAAAGATACACAATTGGAATAGTAAAGATACGCAAACGATGTAAAGATACACAATTGGAATAGTAAAGATACGCAAACGATGTAAAGATACACAATTGGAATAGTAAAGATACGCAAACGATGTAAAGATACTCAGTTTGAAAGAAACACACTCCCACACTTGCAAAACTCTCAAATACAATAGAAACTCGCATCAGAAGCCTTACAGAAAGACACTCAAACGAGAAATGAAAAGATACACAATTGGAATAGTAAAGATACGCAAACGATGTAAAGATACACAATTAGAATAGTAAAGATACGCAAACGATGGAAAGATACTCAGTTTGAAAGAAACACACTCCCACACTTGCAAAACTCTCAAATACAATAGAAACTCGCATCAGAAGCCTTACAGAAAGATACTCAAACGAGAAATGAAAAGATATACAATTGGAATAGTAAAGATACGCAAACGATGTAAAGATAATCAGTTTGAAAGAAACACACTCCCACACTTGCAAAACTCTCAAATACAATAGAAACTCGCATCAGAAAGCCTTACAGAAAGATACTCAAACGAGAAATGAAAAGATACACAATTGGAATAGTAAAGATACGCAAACGATGTAAAGATACACAATTGGAATAGTAAAGATACGCAAACGATGTAAAGATACTCAGTTTGAAAGAAACACACTCCCACACTTGCAAAACTCTCAAATTCAATAGAAACTCGCATCCGAAAGCCTTACAGAAAGATACTCAAACGAGAAATGAAAAGATACACAATTGGAATAGTAAAGATACGCAAACGATGTAAAGATACACAATTGGAATAGTAAAGATACGCAAACGATGTAAAGATACTCAGTTTCAAAGAAACACACTCCCACACTTGCAAAACTCTCAAATTCAATAGAAACTCGCATCAGAAAGCCTTACAGAAAGATACTCAACCGAGAAATGAAAAGATACACAATTGGAATAGTAAAGATACGCAAACGATGTAAAGATACTCAATTTGAAAGAAACACACTCCCACAGTTGCAAAACTCTCAAATTCAATAGAAACTCGCATCCGAAAGCCTTACAGAAAGATACTCAAATGAGAAATGAAAAGATACACAATTGGAATAGTAAAGATACGCAAACGATGTAAAGATACACAATTGGAATAGTAAACATACGCAAACGATGTAAAGATACTCAGTTTGAAAGAAACACACTCCCACACTTGCAAAACTCTCAAATTCAATAGAAACTCGCATCAAAAAGCCTTACAGAAGGATACTCAAACGAGAAATGAAAAGATACTCAATTGGAATAGTAAAGATACGCAAACGATGTAAAGATACACAATTGGAATAGTAAAGATACGGAAACGATGTAAAGATACACAATTGGAATAGTAAAGATACGCAAACGATGTAAAGATACTCAGTTTGAAAGAAACACACTCCCACACTTGCAAAACTCTCAAATACAATAGAAACTCGCATCAGAAGCCTTACAAAAAGATACTCAAACGAGAAATGAAAAGATACACAATTGGAATAGTAAAGATACGCAAACGATGTAAAGATACCCAATTGGAATAGTAAACATACGCAAACGATGTAAAGATACTCAGTTTGAAAGAAACACACTCCCACACTTGCAAAACTCTCAAATTCAATAGAAACTCGCATCAGAAAGCCTTACAGAAAGATACTCAAACGAGAAATCAAAAGATACACAATTGGAATAGTAAAGATACGCAAACGATGTAAAGATACTCAGTTTGAAAGAAACACACTCCCACACTTGCAAAACTCTCAAATTCAATAGAAACTCGCATCAGAAAGTCTTACAGAAAGATACTCAAACGAGAAATGAAAAGATACACAATTGGAATAGTAAAGATACGCAAACGATGTAAAGATACTCAGATTGAAAGAAACACACTCCCACACTTGCAAAACTCTCAAATACAATAGAAACTCGCATCAGAAGCCTTACAGAAAGATACTCAAACGAGAAATGAAAAGATACACAATTGGAATAGTAAAGATACGCAAACGATGTAAAGATACTCAGATTGAAAGAAACACACTCCCACACTTGCAAAACTCTCAAATACAATAGAAACTCGCATCAGAAGCCTTACAGAAAGATACTCAAACGAGAAATGAAAAGATACACAATTGGAATAGTAAAGATACGCAAACGATGTAAAGATACTCAGTTTGAAAGAAACACACTCCCACACTTGCAAAACTCTCAAATACAATAGAAACTCGCATCAGAAGCCTTACAGAAAGATACTCAAACGAGAAATGAAAAGATACACAATTGGAATAGTAAAGATACGCAAACGATGTAAAGATACTCAGTTTGAAAGAAACACACTCCCACACTTGCAAAACTCTCAAATACAATAGAAACTCGCATCAGAAAGCCTTACAGAAAGATACTCAAACAAGAAATGAAAAGATACACAATTGGAATAGTAAAGATACGCAAACGATGTAAAGATACACAATTGGAATAGTAAAGATACGCAAACGATGTAAAGATACTCAGTTTGAAAGAAACAGACTCCCACACTTGCAAAACTCTCAAATTCAATAGAAACTCGCATCCGAAAGCCTTACAGAAAGATACTCAAACGAGAAATGAAAAGATACACAATTGGAATAGTAAAGATACGCAAACGATGTAAAGATACACAATTGGAATAGTAAACATACGCAAACGATGTAAAGATACTCAGTTTGAAAGAAACACACTCCCACACTTGCAAAACTCTCAAATTCAATAGAAACTCGCATCAGAAAGCCTTACAGAAGGATACTCAAACGAGAAATGAAAAGATACTCAATTGGAATAGTAAAGATACGCAAACGATGTAAAGATACACAATTGGAATAGTAAAGATACGCAAACGATGTAAAGATACACAATTGGAATAGTAAAGATACGCAAACGATGTAAAGATACACAATTGGAATAGTAAAGATACGCAAACGATGTAAAGATACTCAGTTTGAAAGAAACACACTCCCACACTTGCAAAACTCTCAAATACAATAGAAACTCGCATCAGAAGCCTTACAGAAAGACACTCAAACGAGAAATGAAAAGATACACAATTGGAATAGTAAAGATACGCAAACGATGTAAAGATACACAATTAGAATAGTAAAGATACGCAAACGATGGAAAGATACTCAGTTTGAAAGAAACACACTCCCACACTTGCAAAACTCTCAAATACAATAGAAACTCGCATCAGAAGCCTTACAGAAAGATACTCAAACGAGAAATGAAAAGATATACAATTGGAATAGTAAAGATACGCAAACGATGTAAAGATAACCAGTTTGAAAGAAACACACTCCCACACTTGCAAAACTCTCAAATACAATAGAAACTCGCATCAGAAAGCCTTACAGAAAGATACTCAAACGAGAAATGAAAAGATACACAATTGGAATAGTAAAGATACGCAAACGATGTAAAGATACACAATTGGAATAGTAAAGATACGCAAACGATGTAAAGATACTCAGTTTGAAAGAAACACACTCCCACACTTGCAAAACTCTCAAATTCAATAGAAACTCGCATCCGAAAGCCTTACAGAAAGATACTCAAACGAGAAATGAAAAGATACACAATTGGAATAGTAAAGATACGCAAACGATGTAAAGATACACAATTGGAATAGTAAAGATACGCAAACGATGTAAAGATACTCAGTTTCAAAGAAACACACTCCCACACTTGCAAAACTCTCAAATTCAATAGAAACTCGCATCAGAAAGCCTTACAGAAAGATACTCAACCGAGAAATGAAAAGATACACAATTGGAATAGTAAAGATACGCAAACGATGTAAAGATACTCAATTTGAAAGAAACACACTCCCACAGTTGCAAAACTCTTAAATTCAATAGAAACTCGCATCCGAAAGCCTTACAGAAAGATACTCAAATGAGAAATGAAAAGATACACAATTGGAATAGTAAAGATACGCAAACGATGTAAAGATACACAATTGGAATAGTAAACATACGCAAACGATGTAAAGATACTCAGTTTGAAAGAAACACACTCCCACACTTGCAAAACTCTCAAATTCAATAGAAACTCGCATCAAAAAGCCTTACAGAAGG
Organism: Argentina anserina; assembly: GCF_933775445.1. NCBI lineage: Eukaryota > Viridiplantae > Streptophyta > Magnoliopsida > Rosales > Rosaceae > Argentina > Argentina anserina. The sequence goes on along the minus strand of NW_026089401.1, from coordinate 9,645 downwards.
ATACTCAAACGAGAAATGAAAAGATACTCAATTGGAATAGTAAAGATACGCAAACGATGTAAAGATACACAATTGGAATAGTAAAGATACGGAAACGATGTAAAGATACACAATTGGAATAGTAAAGATACGCAAACGATGTAAAGATACTCAGTTTGAAAGAAACACACTCCCACACTTGCAAAACTCTCAAATACAATAGAAACTCGCATCAGAAGCCTTACAAAAAGATACTCAAACGAGAAATGAAAAGATACACAATTGGAATAGTAAAGATACGCAAACGATGTAAAGATACACAATTGGAATAGTAAACATACGCAAACGATGTAAAGATACACAATTGGAATGGTAAAGATACGCAAACGATGTAAAGATACTCAGATTGAAAGAAACACACTCCCACACTTGCAAAACTCTCAAATACAATAGAAACTCGCATCAGAAGCCTTACAGAAAGATACTCAAACGAGAAATGAAAAGATACACAATTGGAATAGTAAAGATACGCAAACGATGTAAAGATACTCAGTTTGAAAGAAACACACTCCCACACTTGCAAAACTCTGAAATACAATAGAAACTCGCATCAGAAAGCCTTACAGAAAGATACTCAAACAAGAAATGAAAAGATACACAATTGGAATAGTAAAGATACGCAAACGATGTAAAGATACTCAGATTGAAAGAAACACACTCCCACACTTGCAAAACTCTCAAATACAATAGAAACTCGCATCAGAAGCCTTACAGAAAGATACTCAAACGAGAAATGAAAAGATACACAATTGGAATAGTAAAGATACGCAAACGATGTAAAGATACTCAGTTTGAAAGAAACACACTCCCACACTTGCAAAACTCTCAAATACAATAGAAACTCGCATCAGAAACCCTTACAGAAAGATACTCAAACAAGAAATGAAAAGATACACAATTGGAATAGTAAAGATACGCAAACGATGTAAAGATACTCAGTTTGAAAGAAACACACTCCCACACTTGCAAAACTCTCAAATTCAATAGAAACTCGCATCCGAAAGCCTTACAGAAAGATACTCAAACGAGAAATGAAAAGATACACAATTGGAATAGTAAAGATACGCAAACGATGTAAAGATACACAATTGGAATAGTAAACATACGCAAACGATGTAAAGATACTCAGTTTGAAAGAAACACACTCCCACACTTGCAAAACTCTCAAATTCAATAGAAACTCGCATCAAAAAGCCTTACAGAAGGATACTCAAACGAGAAATGAAAAGATACTCAATTGGAATAGTAAAGATACGCAAACGATGTAAAGATACACAATTGGAATAGTAATGATACGCAAACGATGTAAAGATACACAATTGGAATAGTAAAGATACGGAAACGATGTAAAGATACACAATTGGAATAGTAAAGATACGCAAACGATGTAAAGATACTCAGTTTGAAAGAAACACACTCCCACACTTGCAAAACTCTCAAATACAATAGATACTCGCATCAGAAGCCTTACAGAAAGATACTCAAACGAGAAATGAAAAGATACACAATTGGAATAGTAAAGATACGCAAACAATGTAAAGATACACAATTGGAATAGTAAAGATACGCAAACGATGTAAAGATACACAATTGGAATAGTAAAGATACGCAAACGATGTAAAGATACACAATTGGAATAGTAAAGATACGCAAACGATGTAAAGATACTCAGTTTGAAAGAAACACACTCCCACACTTGCAAAACTCTCAAATACAATAGAAACTCGCATCAGAAGCCTTACAGAAAGATACTCAAACGAGAAATGAAAAGATACACAATTGGAATAGTAAAGATACGCAAACGATGTAAAGATACTCAGTTTGAAAGAAACACACTCCCACACTTGCAAAACTCTCAAATTCAATAGAAACTCGCATCAGAAAGCCTTACAGAAAGATACTCAAACGAGAAATGAAAAGATACACAATTGGAATAGTAAAGATACGCAAACGATGTAAAGATACACAATTGGAATAGTAAAGATACGCAAACGATGTAAAGATACTCAGTTTCAAAGAAACACACTCCCACACTTGCAAAACTCTCAAATTCAATAGAAACTCGCATCAGAAAGCCTTACAGAAAGATACTCAACCGAGAAATGAAAAGATACACAATTGGAATAGTAAAGATACGCAAACGATGTAAAGATACTCAGTTTGAAAGAAACACACTCCCACAGTTGCAAAACTCTCAAATTCAATAGAAACTCGCATCCGAAAGCCTTACAGCAAGATACTCAAATAAGAAATGAAAAGATACACAATTGGAATAGTAAAGATACGCAAACGATGTAAAGATACACAATTGGAATAGTAAACATACGCAAACGATGTAAAGATACTCAGTTTGAAAGAAACACACTCCCACACTTGCAAAACTCTCAAATACAATAGAAACTCGCATCAGAAGCCTTACAGAAAGACACTCAAACGAGAAATGAAAAGATACACAATTGGAATAGTAAAGATACGCAAACGATGTAAAGATACACAATTAGAATAGTAAAGATACGCAAACGATGGAAAGATACTCAGTTTGAAAGAAACACACTCCCACACTTGCAAAACTCTCAAATACAATAGAAACTCGCATCAGAAGCCTTACAGAAAGATACTCAAACGAGAAATGAAAAGATATACAATTGGAATAGTAAAGATACGCAAACGATGTAAAGATAATCAGTTTGAAAGAAACACACTCCCACACTTGCAAAACTCTCAAATACAATAGAAACTCGCATCAGAAAGCCTTACAGAAAGATACTCAAACGAGAAATGAAAAGATACACAATTGGAATAGTAAAGATACGCAAACGATGTAAAGATACACAATTGGAATAGTAAAGATACGCAAACGATGTAAAGATACTCAGTTTGAAAGAAACACACTCCCACACTTGCAAAACTCTCAAATTCAATAGAAACTCGCATCCGAAAGCCTTACAGAAAGATACTCAAACGAGAAATGAAAAGATACACAATTGGAATAGTAAAGATACGCAAACGATGTAAAGATACACAATTGGAATAGTAAAGATACGCAAACGATGTAAAGATACTCAGTTTCAAAGAAACACACTCCCACACTTGCAAAACTCTCAAATTCAATAGAAACTCGCATCAGAAAGCCTTACAGAAAGATACTCAACCGAGAAATGAAAAGATACACAATTGGAATAGTAAAGATACGCAAACGATGTAAAGATACTCAATTTGAAAGAAACACACTCCCACAGTTGCAAAACTCTCAAATTCAATAGAAACTCGCATCCGAAAGCCTTACAGAAAGATACTCAAATGAGAAATGAAAAGATACACAATTGGAATAGTAAAGATACGCAAACGATGTACAGATACACAATTGGAATAGTAAACATACGCAAACGATGTAAAGATACTCAGTTTGAAAGAAACACACTCCCACACTTGCAAAACTCTCAAATTCAATAGAAACTCGCATCAAAAAGCCTTACAGAAGGATACTCAAACGAGAAATGAAAAGATACTCAATTGGAATAGTAAAGATACGCAAACGATGTAAAGATACACAATTGGAATAGTAAAGATACGGAAACGATGTAAAGATACACAATTGGAATAGTAAAGATACGCAAACGATGTAAAGATACTCAGTTTGAAAGAAACACACTCCCACACTTGCAAAACTCTCAAATACAATAGAAACTCGCATCAGAAGCCTTACAAAAAGATACTCAAACGAGAAATGAAAAGATACACAATTGGAATAGTAAAGATACGCAAACGATGTAAAGATACCCAATTGGAATAGTAAACATACGCAAACGATGTAAAGATACTCAGTTTGAAAGAAACACACTCCCACACTTGCAAAACTCTCAAATTCAATAGAAACTCGCATCAGAAAGCCTTACAGAAAGATACTCAAACGAGAAATCAAAAGATACACAATTGGAATAGTAAAGATACGCAAACGATGTAAAGATACTCAGTTTGAAAGAAACACACTCCCACACTTGCAAAACTCTCAAATACAATAGAAACTCGCATCAGAAACCCTTACAGAAAGATACTCAAACAAGAAATGAAAAGATACACAATTGGAATAGTAAAGATACGCAAACGATGTAAAGATACTCAGTTTGAAAGAAACACACTCCCACACTTGCAAAACTCTCAAATTCAATAGAAACTCGCATCCGAAAGCCTTACAGAAAGATACTCAAACGAGAAATGAAAAGATACACAATTGGAATAGTAAAGATACGCAAACGATGTAAAGATACACAATTGGAATAGTAAACATACGCAAACGATGTAAAGATACTCAGTTTGAAAGAAACACACTCCCACACTTGCAAAACTCTCAAATTCAATAGAAACTCGCATCAAAAAGCCTTACAGAAGGATACTCAAACGAGAAATGAAAAGATACTCAATTGGAATAGTAAAGATACGCAAACGATGTAAAGATACACAATTGGAATAGTAAAGATACGCAAACGATGTAAAGATACACAATTGGAATAGTAAAGATACGGAAACGATGTAAAGATACACAATTAGAATAGTAAAGATACGCAAACGATGTAAAGATACTCAGTTTGAAAGAAACACACTCCCACACTTGCAAAACTCTCAAATACAATAGAAACTTGCATCAGAAGCCTTACAGAAAGATACTCAAACGAGAAATGAAAAGATACACAATTGGAATAGTAAAGATACGCAAACAATGTAAAGATACACAATTGGAATAGTAAAGATACGCAAACGATGTAAAGATACACAATTGGAATAGTAAAGATACGCAAACGATGTAAAGATACACAATTGGAATAGTAAAGATACGCAAACGATGTAAAGATACTCAGTTTGAAAGAAACACACTCCCACACTTGCAAAACTCTCAAATACAATAGAAACTCGCATCAGAAGCCTTACAGAAAGATACTCAAACGAGAAATGAAAAGATACACAATTGGAATAGTAAAGATACGCAAACGATGTAAAGATACACAATTGGAATAGTAAAGATACGCAAACGATGTAAAGATACTGAGTTTGAAAGAAACACACTCCCACACTTGCAAAACTCTCAAATTCAATAGAAACTCGGATCAGAAAGCCTTACGGAAAGATACTCAAACGAGAAATGAAAAGATACTCAATTGGAATAGTAAAGATACGCAAACGATGTAAAGATACACAATTGGAATAGTAAAGATACGCAAACGATGTAAAGATACACAATTGGAATAGTAAAGATACGGAAACGATGTAAAGATACACAATTGGAATAGTAAAGATACGCAAACGATGTAAAGATACTCAGTTTGAAAGAAACACACTCCCACACTTGCAAAACTCTCAAATACAATAGAAACTCGCATCAGAAGCCTTATAGAAAGATACTCAAACGAGAAATGAAAAGATACACAATTGGAATAGTAAAGATACGCAAACGATGTAAAGATACACAATTGGAATAGTAAACATACGCAAACGATGTAAAGATACTCAGTTTGAAAGAAACACACTCCCACACTTGCAAAACTCTCAAATTCAATAGAAACTCGCATCAGAAAGCCTTACAGAAAGATACTCAAACGAGAAATGAAAAGATACACAATTGGAATAGTAAAGATACGCAAACGATGTAAAGATACACAATTGGAATAGTAAACATACGCAAACGATGTAAAGATACTCAGTTTGAAAGAAACACACTCCCACACTTGCAAAACTCTCAAATTCAATAGAAACTCGCATCAGAAAGCCTTACAGAAGGATACTCAAACGAGAAATGAAAAGATACTCAATTGGAATAGTAAAGATACGCAAACGATGTAAAGATACACAATTGGAATAGTAAAAATACCAAACGATGTAAAGATACACAATTGGAATAGTAAAGATACGCAAACGATGTAAAGATACTCAGTTTGAAAGAAACACACTCCCACACTTGCAAAACTCTCAAATACAATAGAAACTCGCATCAGAAGCCTTACAGAAAGATACTCAAATGAGAAATGAAAAGATACACAGTTGGAATAGTAAAGATACGCAAACGATGTAAAGATACTCAGTTTGAAAGAAACACACTCCCACACTTGCAAAACTCTCAAATTCAATAGAAACTCGCATCAGAAAGCCTTACAGAAAGATACTCAAACGAGAAATGAAAAGATACACAATTGGAATAGTAAAGATACGCAAACGATGTAAAGATACACAATTGGAATAGTAAAGATACGCAAACGATGTAAAGATACTCAGTTTCAAAGAAACACACTCCCACACTTGCAAAACTCTCAAATTCAATAGAAACTCGCATCAGAAAGCCTTACAGAAAGATACTCAACCGAGAAATGAAAAGATACACAATTGGAATAGTAAAGATACGCAAACGATGTAAAGATACTCAGTTTGAAAGAAACACACTCCCACAGTTGCAAAACTCTCAAATTCAATAGAAACTCGCATCCGAAAGCCTTACAGCAAGATACTCAAATGAGAAATGAAAAGATACACAATTGGAATAGTAAAGATACGCAAACGATGTAAAGATACACAATTGGAATAGTAAACATACGCAAACGATGTAAAGATACTCAGTTTGAAAGAAACACACTCCCACACTTGCAAAACTCTAAAATACAATAGAAACTCGCATCAGAAGCCTTACAGAAAGATACTCAAACGAGAAATGAAAAGATACACAATTGGAATAGTAAAGATACGCAAACGATGTAAAGATACACAATTGGAATAGTAAAGATACACAAACGATGTAAAGATACTCAGTTTGAAAGAAACAGACTCCCACACTTGCAAAACTCTCAAATTCAATAGAAACTCGCATCCGAAAGCCTTACAGAAAGATACTCAAACGAGAAATGAAAAGATACACAATTGGAATAGTAAAGATACGCAAACGATGTAAAGATACACAATTGGAATAGTAAACATACGCAAACGATGTAAAGATACTCAGTTTGAAAGAAACACACTCCCACACTTGCAAAACTCTCAAATACAATAGAAACTCGCATCAGAAGCCTTACAAAAAGATACTCAAACGAGAAATGAAAAGATACACAATTGGAATAGTAAAGATACGCAAACGATGTAAAGATACACAATTGGAATAGTAAACATACGCAAACGATGTAAAGATACTGAGTTTGAAAGAAACACACTCCCACACTTGCAAAACTCTCAAATTCAATAGAAACTCGCATCAGAAAGCCTTACAGAAAGATACTCAAACGAGAAATGAAAAGATACACAATTGGAATAGTAAAGATACGCAAACGATGTAAAGATACACAATTGGAATAGTAAAGATACGCAAACGATGTAAAGATACTCAGATTGAAAGAAACACACTCCCACACTTGCAAAACTCTCAAATACAATAGAAACTCGCATCAGAAGCCTTACAGAAAGATACTCAAACGAGAAATGAAAAGATACACAATTGGAATAGTAAAGATACGCAAACGATGTAAAGATACTCAGTTTGAAAGAAACACACTCCCACACTTGCAAAACTCTCAAATACAATAGAAACTCGCATCAGAAAGCCTTACAGAAAGATACTCAAACAAGAAATGAAAAGATACACAATTGGAATAGTAAAGATACGCAAACGATGTAAAGATACACAATTGGAATAGTAAACATACGCAAACGATGTAAAGATACTCAGTTTGAAAGAAACAGACTCCCACACTTGCAAAACTCTCAAATTCAATAGAAACTCGCATCCGAAAGCCTTACAGAAAGATACTCAAACGAGAAATGAAAAGATACTCAATTGGAATAGTAAAGATACGCAAACGATGTAAAGATACACAATTGGAATAGTAAAAATACCAAACGATGTAAAGATACACAATTGGAATAGTAAAGATACGGAAACGATGTAAAGATACACAATTGGAATAGTAAAGATACGCAAACGATGTAAAGATACTCAGTTTGAAAGAAACACACTCCCACACTTGCAAAACTCTCAAATACAATAGAAACTCGCATCAGAAGCCTTACAGAAAGATACTCAAATGAGAAATGAAAAGATACACAATTGGAATAGTAAAGATACGCAAACGATGTAAAGATACTCAGTTTGAAAGAAACACACTCCCACACTTGCAAAACTCTCAAATTCAATAGAAACTCGCATCAGAAAGCCTTACAGAAAGATACTCAAACGAGAAATGAAAAGATACACAATTGGAATAGTAAAGATACGCAAACGATGTAAAGATACACAATTGGAATAGTAAAGATACGCAAACGATGTAAAGATACTCAGTTTCAAAGAAACACACTCCCACACTTGCAAAACTCTCAAATTCAATAGAAACTCGCATCAGAAAGCCTTACAGAAAGATACTCAACCGAGAAATGAAAAGATACACAATTGGAATAGTAAAGATACGCAAACGATGTAAAGATACTCAGTTTGAAAGAAACACACTCCCACAGTTGCAAAACTCTCAAATTCAATAGAAACTCGCATCCGAAAGCCTTACAGAAAGATACTCAAATGAGAAATGAAAAGATACACAATTGGAATAGTAAAGATACGCAAACGATGTAAAGATACACAATTGGAATAGTAAACATACGCAAACGATGTAAAGATACTCAGTTTGAAAGAAACACACTCCCACACTTGCAAAACTCTGAAATTCAATAGAAACTCGCATCAAAAAGCCTTACAGAAGGACACTCAAACGAGAAATGAAAAGATACTCAATTGGAATAGTAAAGATACGCAAACGATGTAAAGATACACAATTGGAATAGTAAAGATACGGAAACGATGTAAAGATACACAATTGGAATAGTAAAGATACGCAAACGATGTAAAGATACTCAGTTTGAAAGAAACACACTCCCACACTTGCAAAACTCTCAAATACAATAGAAACTCGCATCAGAAGCCTTACAGAAAGATACTCAAATGAGAAATGAAAAGATACACAATTGGAATAGTAAAGATACGCAAACGATGTAAAGATACTCAGTTTGAAAGAAACACACTCCCACAGTTGCAAAACTCTCAAATTCAATAGAAACTCGCATCCGAAAGCCTTACAGCAAGATACTCAAATGAGAAATGAAAAGATACACAATTGGAATAGTAAAGATACGCAAACGATGTAAAGATACACAATTGGAATAGTAAACATACGCAAACGATGTAAAGATACTCAGTTTGAAAGAAACACACTCCCACACTTGCAAAACTCTAAAATACAATAGAAACTCGCATCAGAAGCCTTACAGAAAGATACTCAAACGAGAAATGAAAAGATACACAATTGGAATAGTAAAGATACGCAAACGATGTAAAGATACACAATTGGAATAGTAAAGATACACAAACGATGTAAAGATACTCAGTTTGAAAGAAACAGACTCCCACACTTGCAAAACTCTCAAATTCAATAGAAACTCGCATCCGAAAGCCTTACAGAAAGATACTCAAACGAGAAATGAAAAGATACACAATTGGAATAGTAAAGATACGCAAACGATGTAAAGATACACAATTGGAATAGTAAACATACGCAAACGATGTAAAGATACTCAGTTTGAAAGAAA
>NW_026089398.1:0-57787 GCF_933775445.1 Argentina anserina | reverse complement strand
CTCGTTTGAGTATCATTCTGTAAGCCTTTCTGATGCGAGTTTTTCTTGAATTTGAGAGTGTTTCCAGTGTGGGCGTGTGTTTCTTTCAAACTGAGTATCTTTTCTATCGTTTGAGTATGTTTACTAGTGCACTTTGAGTATCTTTTCAATTCTCGTTTGAGTATGTTTCTGTAAGGCTTTCTGATGCTAGTTTCTCTTGAATTTCAGAGTGTTTCCAGTGTGGGCGTGTGTTTCTTTCAAACTGAGTATCTTTCTATCGTTTGAGTATGTTTACTATTGCACTTTGAGTATCTTTTCAATTCTCGTTTGAGTATCATTCTGTAAGCCATTCTGATGCGAGTTTTTCTTGAATTTGAGAGTGTTTCCAGTGTGGGCGTGTGTTTCTTTCAAACTGAGTATCTTTTTATCGTTTGAGTATGTTTACTATTGCACTTTGAGTATCTTTTCAATTCTCGTTTGAGTATCATTCTGTAAGCCTTTCTGATGCGAGTTTTTCTTGAATTTGAGAGTGTTTCCAGTGTGGGCGTGTGTTTCTTTCAAACTGAGTATCTTTTTATCGTTTGAGTATGTTTAGTATTGCACTTTGAGTATCTTTTCAATTCTCGTTTGAGTATCATTCTGTAAGCCTTTCTGATGCGAGTTTTTCTTGAATTTGAGAGTGTTTCCAGTGTGGGCGTGTGTTTCTTTCAAACTGAGTATCTTTCTATCGTTTGAGTATGTTTACTATTGCACTTGGAGTATCTTTTCAATTCTCGTTTGAGTATCTTTCTGAACGGCTTTCGATGCGAGTTTTTCTTGAATTTGAGAGTGTTTCCAGTGTGGGCGTGTGTTTCTTTCAAACTGAGTATCTTTTTATCGTTTGAGTATGTTTACTATTGCACTTTGAGTATCTTTTCAATTCTCGTTTGAGTATGTTTCTGTAAGGATTTCTGATGCGAGTTTCTCTTGAATTGGAGAGTGTTTCCAGTGTGGGCGTGTGTTCCTTTCAAACTGAGTATCTTTCTATCGTTTCAGTATGTTTACTATTGCACTTTGAGTATCTTTTCAATTCTCGTTTGAGTATCTTTCTGTAAGGCTTTCTGATGCGAGTTTTTCTTGAATTTGAGAGTGTTTCCAGTGTGGGCGTGTGTTTCTTTCAAACTGAGTATCTTTCTATCGTTTGAGTATGTTTACTATTGCACTTTGAGTATCTTTTCAATTCTCGTTTGAGTATCATTCTGTAAGCCTTTCTGATGCGAGTTTTTCTTATATTTGAGAGTGTTTCCAGTGTGGGCGTGTGTTTCTTTCAAACTGAGTATCTTTCTATCGTTTGAGTATGTTTACTATTGCACTTTGAGTATCTTTTCAATTCTCGTTTGAGTATCATTCTGTAAGCCTTTCTGATGCGAGTTTTTCTTGAATTTCAGAGTGTTTCCAGTGTGGGCGTGTGTTTCTTTCAAACTGAGTATCTTTCTATCGTTTGAGTATGTTTACTATTGCACTTTGAGTATCTTTTCAATTCTCGTTTGAGTATCATTCTGTAAGCCTTTCTGATGCGAGTTTTTCTTGAATTTGAGAGTGTTTCCAGTGTGGGCGTGTGTTTCTTTCAAACTGAGTATCTTTCTATCGTTTGAGTATGTTTACTAGTGCACTTTGAGTATCTTTTCAATTCTCGTTTGAGTATCATTCTGTAAGCCTTTCTGATGCGAGTTTTTCTTATATTTGAGAGTGTTTCCAGTGTGGGCGTGTGTTTCTTTCAAACTGAGTATCTTTCTATCGTTTGAGTATGTTTACTATTGCACTTTGAGTATCTTTTCAATTCTCGTTTGAGTATCTTTCTATAAGGTTTTCTGATGCTAGTTTCTCTTGAATTTCAGAGTGTTTCCAGTGTGGGGCGTGTGTTTCTTTCAAACTGAGTATCTTTCTATCGTTTGAGTATGTTTACTATTGCACTTTGAGTATCTTTTCAATTCTCGTTTGAGTATCTTTCTATAAGGTTTTCTGATGCTAGTTTCTCTTGAATTTCAGAGTGTTTCCAGTGTGGGCGTGTGTTCTTTCAAACTGAGTATCTTTCTATCGTTTGAGTATGTTTACTATTGCACTTTGAGTATCTTTTCAATTCTCGTTTGAGTATCATTCTGTAAGCCTTTCTGATGCGAGTTTTTCTTATATTTGAGAGTGTTTCCAGTGTGGGCGTGTGTTTCTTTCAAACTGAGTATCTTTCTATCGTTTGAGTATGTTTACTATTGCACTTTGAGTATCTTTTCAATTCTCGTTTGAGTATCTTTCTATAAGGTTTTCTGATGCTAGTTTCTCTTGAATTTCAGAGTGTTTCCAGTGTGGGCGTGTGTTTCTTTCAAACTGAGTATCTTTCTATCGTTTGAGTATGTTTACTATTGCACTTTGAGTATCTTTTCAATTCTCGTTTGAGTATCATTCTGTAAGCCTTTCTGATGCGAGTTTTTCTTATATTTGAGAGTGTTTCCAGTGTGGGCGTGTGTTTCTTTCAAACTGACTATCTTTCTATCGTTTGAGTATGTTTACTATTGCACTTTGAGTATCTTTTCAATTCTCGTTTGAGTATCTTTCTATAAGGTTTTCTGATGCTAGTTTCTCTTGAATTTGAGAGTGTTTCCAGTGTGGGCGTGTGTTTCTTTCAAACTGAGTATCTTTCTATCGTTTGAGTATGTTTACTATTGCACTTTGAGTATCTTTTCAATTCTCGTTTGAGTATCTTTCTGAACGGCTTTCGATGCGAGTTTTTCTTGAATTTGAGAGTGTTTCCAGTGTGGGCGTGTGTTTCTTTCAAACTGAGTATCTTTTTATCGTTTGAGTATGTTTACTATTGCACTTTGAGTATCTTTTCAATTCTCGTTTGAGTATGTTTCTGTAAGGATTTCTGATGCGAGTTTCTCTTGAATTGGAGAGTGTTTCCAGTGTGGGCGTGTGTTCCTTTCAAACTGAGTATCTTTCTATCGTTTCAGTATGTTTACTATTGCACTTTGAGTATCTTTTCAATTCTCGTTTGAGTATCATTCTGTAAGCCTTTCTGATGCGAGTTTTTCTTGAATTTGAGAGTGTTTCCAGTGTGGGCGTGTGTTTCTTTCAAACTGAGTATCTTTCTATCGTTTGAGTATGTTTACTATTGCACTTTGAGTATCTTTTCAATTCTCGTTTGAGTATCATTCTGTAAGCCTTTCTGATGCGAGTTTTTCTTATATTTGAGAGTGTTTCCAGTGTGGGCGTGTGTTTCTTTCAAACTGAGTATCTTTCTATCGTTTGAGTATGTTTACTATTGCACTTTGAGTATCTTTTCAATTCTCGTTTGAGTATCATTCTGTAAGCCTTTCTGATGCGAGTTTTTCTTGAATTTCAGAGTGTTTCCAGTGTGGGCGTGTGTTTCTTTCAAACTGAGTATCTTTCTATCGTTTGAGTATGTTTACTATTGCACTTTGAGTATCTTTTCAATTCTCGTTTGAGTATCATTCTGTAAGCCTTTCTGATGCGAGTTTTTCTTGAATTTGAGAGTGTTTCCAGTGTGGGCGTGTGTTTCTTTCAAACTGAGTATCTTTCTATCGTTTGAGTATGTTTACTAGTGCACTTTGAGTATCTTTTCAATTCTCGTTTGAGTATCATTCTGTAAGCCTTTCTGATGCGAGTTTTTCTTATATTTGAGAGTGTTTCCAGTGTGGGCGTGTGTTTCTTTCAAACTGAGTATCTTTCTATCGTTTGAGTATGTTTACTATTGCACTTTGAGTATCTTTTCAATTCTCGTTTGAGTATCTTTCTATAAGGTTTTCTGATGCTAGTTTCTCTTGAATTTCAGAGTGTTTCCAGTGTGGGCGTGTGTTTCTTTCAAACTGAGTATCTTTCTATCGTTTGAGTATGTTTACTATTGCACTTTGAGTATCTTTTCAATTCTCGTTTGAGTATCATTCTGTAAGCCTTTCTGATGCGAGTTTTTCTTATATTTCAGAGTGTTTCCAGTGTGGGCGTGTGTTTCTTTCAAACTGAGTATCTTTCTATCGTTTGAGTATGTTTACTATTGCACTTTGAGTATCTTTTCAATTCTCGTTTGAGTATCTTTCTATAAGGTTTTCTGATGCTAGTTTCTCTTGAATTTGAGAGTGTTTCCAGTGTGGGCGTGTGTTTCTTTCAAACTGAGTATCTTTTTATCGTTTGAGTATGTTTACTATTGCACTTTGAGTATCTTTTCAATTCTGGTTTGAGTATCATTCTGTAAGCCTTTCTGATGCGAGTTTTTCTTGAATTTGAGAGTGTTTCCAGTGTGGGCGTGTGTTTCTTTCAAACTGAGTATCTTTTTATCGTTTGAGTATGTTTACTATTGCACTTTGAGTATCTTTTCAATTCTCGTTTGAGTATGTTTCTGTAAGGCTTTCTGATGCGAGTTTCTCTTGAATTGGAGAGTGTTTCCAGTGTGGGCGTGTGTTCCTTTCAAACTGAGTATCTTTCTATCGTTTCAGTATGTTTACTATTGCACTTTGAGTATCTTTTCAATTCTCGTTTGAGTATCATTCTGTAAGGCTTTCTGATGCGAGTTTTTCTTGAATTTGAGAGTGTTTCCAGTGTGGGCGTGTGTTTCTTTCAAACTGAGTATCTTTCTATCGTTTGAGTATGTTTACTATTGCACTTTGAGTATCTTTTCAATTCTTGTTTGAGTATGTTTCAGTAAGGCTTTCTGATGCGAGTTTCTCTTGAATTTAAGAGTGTTTCCAGTGTGGGCGTGTGTTTCTTTCAAACTTAGTATCTTTCTATCGTTTGAGTATGTTTACTATTGCACTTTGAGTATCTTTTCAATTCTCGTTTGAGTATGTTTCTGTAAGGCTTTCTGATGCCAGTTTCTCTTGAATTTGAGAGTGTTTCCAGTGTGGGCGTGTGTTTCTTTCAAACTGAGTATCTTTCTATCGTTTGAGTATGTTTACTATTGCACTTTGAGTATCTTTTCAATTCTCGTTTGAGTATCTTTCTATAAGGTTTTCTGATGCTAGTTTCTCTTGAATTTCAGAGTGTTTCCAGTGTGGGCGTGTGTTTCTTTCAAACTGAGTATCTTTCTATCGTTTGAGTATGTTTACTATTGCACTTTGAGTATCTTTTCAATTCTCGTTTGAGTATCATTCTGTAAGGCTTTCTGATGCGAGTTTTTCTTGAATTTGAGAGTGTTTCCAGTGTGGGCGTGTGTTTCTTTCAAACTGAGTATCTTTCTATCGTTTGAGTATGTTTACTATTGCACTTTGAGTATCTTTTCAATTCTTGTTTGAGTATGTTTCAGTAAGGCTTTCTGATGCGAGTTTCTCTTGAATTTAAGAGTGTTTCCAGTGTGGGCGTGTGTTTCTTTCAAACTTAGTATCTTTCTATCGTTTGAGTATGTTTACTATTGCACTTTGAGTATCTTTTCAATTCTCGTTTGAGTATGTTTCTGTAAGGCTTTCTGATGCCAGTTTCTCTTGAATTTGAGAGTGTTTCCAGTGTGGGCGTGTGTTTCTTTCAAACTGAGTATCTTTCTATCGTTTGAGTATGTTTACTATTGCACTTTGAGTATCTTTTCAATTCTCGTTTGAGTATGTTTCTGTAAGGCTTTCTGATGCCAGTTTCTCTTGAATTTGAGAGTGTTTCCAGTGTGGGCGTGTGTTTCTTTCAAACTGAGTATCTTTCTATCGTTTGAGTATGTTTACTATTGCACTTTGAGTATCTTTTCAATTCTCGTTTGAGTATCTTTCTATAAGGTTTTCTGATGCTAGTTTCTCTTGAATTTCAGAGTGTTTCCAGTGTGGGCGTGTGTTTCTTTCAAACTGAGTATCTTTCTATCGTTTGAGTATGTTTACTATTGCACTTTGAGTATCTTTTCAATTCTCGTTTGAGTATCATTCTGTAAGCCTTTCTGATGCGAGTTTTTCTTGAATTTCAGAGTGTTTCCAGTGTGGGCGTGTGTTTCTTTCAAACTGAGTATCTTTCTATCGTTTGAGTATGTTTACTATTGCACTTTGAGTATCTTTTCAATTCTCGTTTGAGTATCATTCTGTAAGCCTTTCTGATGCGAGTTTTTCTTCAATTTGAGAGTGTTTCCAGTGTGGGCGTGTGTTTCTTTCAAACTGAGTATCTTTCTATCGTTTGAGTATGTTTACTAGTGCACTTTGAGTATCTTTTCAATTCTCGTTTGAGTATCATTCTGTAAGCCTTTCTGATGCGAGTTTTTCTTATATTTGAGAGTGTTTCCAGTGTGGGCGTGTGTTTCTTTCAAACTGAGTATCTTTCTATCGTTTGAGTATGTTTACTATTGCACTTTGAGTATCTTTTCAATTCTCGTTTGAGTATCATTCTGTAAGCCTTTCTGATGCGAGTTTTTCTTGAATTTCAGAGTGTTTCCAGTGTGGGCGTGTGTTTCTTTCAAACTGAGTATCTTTCTATCGTTTGAGTATGTTTACTATTGCACTTTGAGTATCTTTTCAATTCTCGTTTGAGTATCTTTCTATAAGGTTTTCTGATGCTAGTTTCTCTTGAATTTGAGAGTGTTTCCAGTGTGGGCGTGTGTTTCTTTCAAACTGAGTATCTTTGTATCGTTTGAGTATGTTTACTATTGCACTTTGAGTATCTTTTCAATTCTCGTTTGAGTATCATTTTGTAAGCCTTTCTGATACGAGTTTTTCTTGAATTTGAGAGTGTTTCCAGTGTGGGCGTGTGTTTCTTTCAAACTGAGTATCCTTGTATCGTTTGAGTATGTTTACTATTGCACTTTGAGTATCTTTTCAATTCTCGTTTGAGTATCATTCTGTAAGCCTTTCTGATGCGAGTTTTTCTTGAATTTGAGAGTGTTTCCAGTGTGGGCGTGTGTTTCTTTCAAACTGAGTATCTTTTTATCGTTTGAGTATGTTTACTATTGCACTTTGAGTATCTTTTCAATTCTCGTTTGAGTATCATTCTGTAAGCCTTTCTGATGCGAGTTTTTCTTATATTTGAGAGTGTTTCCAGTGTGGGCGTGTGTTTCTTTCAAACTGAGTATCTTTCTATCGTTTGAGTATGTTTACTATTGCACTTTGAGTATCTTTTCAATTCTCGTTTGAGTATCATTCTGTAAGCCTTTCTGATGCGAGTTTTTCTTATATTTGAGAGTGCTTCCAGTGTGGGCGTGTGTTTCTTTCAAACTGAGTATCTTTCTATCGTTTGAGTATGTTTACTATTGCACTTTGAGTATCTTTTCAATTCTCGTTTGAGTATGTTTCTGTAAGGCTTTCTGATGCGAGTTTCTCTTGAATTTGAGAGTGTTTCCAGTGTGGGCGTGTGTTTCTTTCAAACTGAGTATCTTTCTATCGTTTGAGTATGTTTACTATTGCAATTTGAGTATCTTTTCAATTCTCGTTTGAGTATCTTTCTGAACGGCTTTCGATGCGAGTTTTTCTTGATTTTGAGAGTGTTTCCAGTGTGGGCGTGTGTTTCTTTCAAACTGAGTATCTTTCTATCGTTTGAGTATGTTTACTATTGCACTTTGAGTATCTTTTCAATTCTCGTTTGAGTATGTTTCTGTAAGGCTTTCTGATGCGAGTTTCTCTTGAATTTGAGAGTGTTTCCAGTGTGGGCGTGTGTTTCTTTCAAACTGAGTATTTTTCTATCGTTTGAGTATGTTTACAATGGCAATTTGAGTATCTTTTCAATTCTCGTTTGAGTATCTTTCTGAACGGCTTTCGATGCGAGTTTTTCTTGAATTTGAGAGTGTTTCCAGTGTGGGCGTGTGTTTCTTTCAAACTGAGTATCTTTCTATCGTTTGAGTATGTTTACTATTGCAATTTGAGTACCTTTTCAATTCTCGTTTGAGTATCTTTCTGAACGCCTTTCGATGCGAATTTTTCTTGATTTTGAGAGTGTTTCCAGTGTGGGCGTGTGTTTCTTTCAAACTGAGTATCTTTCTATCGTTTGAGTATGTTTACTATTGCACTTTGAGTATCTTTTCAATTCTCGTTTGAGTATCATTCTGTAAGGCTTTCTGATGCGAGTTTTTCTTGAATTTGAGAGTGTTTCCAGTGTGGGCGTGTGTTTCTTTCAAACTGAGTATCTTTCTATCGTTTGAGTATGTTTACTATTGCACTTTGAGTATCTTTTCAATTCTCGTTTGAGTATCATTCTGTAAGCCTTTCTGATGCGAGTTTTTCTTATATTTGAGAGTGTTTCCAGTGTGGGCGTGTGTTTCTTTCAAACTGAGTATCTTTCTATCGTTTGAGTATGTTTACTATTGCACTTTGAGTATCTTTTCAATTCTCGTTTGAGTATCATTCTGTACGCCTTTCTGATGCGAGTTTTTCTTGAATTTCAGAGTGTTTCCAGTGTGGGCGTGTGTTTCTTTCAAACTGAGTATCTTTCTATCGTTTGAGTATGTTTACTATTGCACTTTGAGTATCTTTTCAATTCTCGTTTGAGTATCATTCTGTAAGCCTTTCTGATGCGAGTTTTTCTTGAATTTGAGAGTGTTTCCAGTGTGGGCGTGTGTTTCTTTCAAACTGAGTATCTTTCTATCGTTTGAGTATGTTTACTAGTGCACTTTGAGTATCTTTTCAATTCTCGTTTGAGTATCATTCTGTAAGCCTTTCTGATGCGAGTTTTTCTTGAATTTCAGAGTGTTTCCAGTGTGGGCGTGTGTTTCTTTCAAACTGAGTATCTTTCTATCGTTTGAGTATGTTTACTATTGCACTTTGAGTATCTTTTCAATTCTCGTTTGAGTATCATTCTGTAAGCCTTTCTAATGCGAGTTTTTCTTATATTTGAGAGTGTTTCCAGTGTGGGCGTGTGTTTCTTTCAAACTGAGTATCTTTCTATCGTTTGAGTATGTTTACTATTGCACTTTGAGTACCTTTTCAATTCTCGTTTGAGTATCTTTCTATAAGGTTTTCTGATGCTAGTTTCTCTTGAATTTGAGAGTGTTTCCAGTGTGGGCGTGTGTTTCTTTCAAACTGAGTATCTTTCTATCGTTTGAGTATGTTTACTATTGCACTTTGAGTATCTTTTCAATTCTGGTTTGAGTATCATTCTGTAAGCCTTTCTGATGCGAGTTTTTCTTGAATTTGAGAGTGTTTCCAGTGTGGGCGTGTGTTTCTTTCAAACTGAGTATCTTTCTATCGTTTGAGTATGTTTACTATTGCACTTTGAGTATCTTTTCAATTCTCGTTTGAGTATCATTCTGTAAGCCTTTCTGATGCGAGTTTTTCTTGAATTTCAGAGTGTTTCCAGTGTGGGCGTGTGTTTCTTTCAAACTGAGTATCTTTCTATCGTTTGAGTATGTTTACTATTGCACTTTGAGTATCTTTTCAATTCTCGTTTGAGTATCTTTCTGAACGGCTTTCGATGCGAGTTTTTCTTGAATTTGAGAGTGTTTCCAGTGTGGGCGTGTGTTTCTTTCAAACTGAGTATCTTTGTATCGTTTGAGTATGTTTACTATTGCACTTTGAGTATCTTTTCAATTCTCGTTTGAGTATCATTTTGTAAGCCTTTCTAATGCGAGTTTTTCTTGAATTTGAGAGTGTTTCCAGTGTGGGCGTGTGTTTCTTTCAAACTGAGTATCCTTGTATCGTTTGAGTATGTTTACTATTGCACTTTGAGTATCTTTTCAATTCTCGTTTGAGTATCATTCTGTAAGCCTTTCTGATGCGAGTTTTTCTTGAATTTGAGAGTGTTTCCAGTGTGGGCGTGTGTTTCTTTCAAACTGAGTATCTTTTTATCGTTTGAGTATGTTTACTATTGCACTTTGAGTATCTTTTCAATTCTCGTTTGAGTATCTTTCTGAACGGCTTTCGATGCGAGTTTTTCTTGAATTTGAGAGTGTTTCCAGTGTGGGCGTGTGTTTCTTTCAAACTGAGTATCTTTCTATCGTTTGAGTATGTTTACTATTGCACTCTGAGTATCTTTTCAATTCTCGTTTGAGTATCATTCTGAAGCCTTTCTGATGCGAGTTTTTCTTATATTTGAGAGTGTTTCCAGTGTGGGCGTGTGTTTCTTTCAAACTGAGTATCTTTCTATCGTTTGAGTATGTTTACTATTGCACTTTGAGTATCTTTTCAATTCTCGTTTGAGTATCATTCTGTAAGCCTTTCTGATGCGAGTTTTTCTTATATTTGAGAGTGTTTCCAGTGTGGGCGTGTGTTTCTTTCAAACTGAGTATCTTTCTATCGTTTGAGTATGTTTACTATTGCACTTTGAGTACCTTTTCAATTCTCGTTTGAGTATCTTTCTATAAGGTTTTCTGATGCTAGTTTCTCTTGAATTTGAGAGTGTTTCCAGTGTGGGCGTGTGTTTCTTTCAAACTGAGTATCTTTCTATCGTTTGAGTATGTTTACTATTGCACTTTGAGTATCTTTTCAATTCTGGTTTGAGTATCATTCTGTAAGCCTTTCTGATGCGAGTTTTTCTTGAATTTGAGAGTGTTTCCAGTGTGGGCGTGTGTTTCTTTCAAACTGAGTATCTTTGTATCGTTTGAGTATGTTTACTATTGCACTTTGAGTATCTTTTCAATTCTCGTTTGAGTTTCATTTTGTAAGCCTTTCTGATGCGAGTTTTTCTTGAATTTGAGAGTGTTTCCAGTGTGGGCGTGTGTTTCTTTCAAACTGAGTATCTTTGTATCGTTTGAGTATGTTTACTATTGCACTTTGAGTATCTTTTCAATTCTCGTTTGAGTATCATTCTGTAAGCCTTTCTGATGCGAGTTTTTCTTGAATTTGAGAGTGTTTCCAGTGTGGGCGTGTGTTTCTTTCAAACTGAGTATCCTTGTATCGTTTGAGTATGTTTACTATAGCACTTTGAGTATCTTTTCAATTCTCGTTTGAGTATCATTCTGTAAGCCTTTCTGATGCGAGTTTTTCTTGAATTTGAGAGTGTTTCCAGTGTGGGCGTGTGTTTCTTTCAAACTGAGTATCTTTTTATCGTTTGAGTATGTTTACTATTGCACTTTGAGTATCTTTTCAATTCTTGTTTGAGTATGTTTCTATAAGGTTTTCTGATGCTAGTTTCTCTTGAATTTGAGAGTGTTTCCAGTGTGGGCGTGTGTTTCTTTCAAACTGAGTATCTTTCTATCGTTTGAGTATGTTTACTATTGCACTTTGAGTATCTTTTCAATTCTCGTTTGAGTATCATTCTGTAAGCCTTTCTGATGCGAGTTTTTCTTGAATTTCAGAGTGTTTCCAGTGTGGGCGTGTGTTTCTTTCAAACTGAGTATCTTTCTATCGTTTGAGTATGTTTACTATTGCACTTTGAGTATCTTTTCAATTCTCGTTTGAGTATCTTTCTGAACGGCTTTCGATGCGAGTTTTTCTTGAATTTGAGAGTGTTTCCAGTGTGGGCGTGTGTTTCTTTCAAACTGAGTATCTTTTTATCGTTTGAGTATGTTTACTATTGCACTTTGAGTATCTTTTCAATTCTCGTTTGAGTATGTTTCTGTAAGGCTTTCTGATGCGAGTTTCTCTTGAATTGGAGAGTGTTTCCAGTGTGGGCGTGTGTTTCTTTCAAACTGAGTATCTTTCTATCGTTTGAGTATGTTTACTATTGCACTTTGAGTATCTTTTCAATTCTCGTTTGAGTATCTTTCTGAACGGCTTTCGATGCGAGTTTTTCTTGAATTTGAGAGTGTTTCCAGTGTGGGCGTGTGTTTCTTTCAAACTGAGTATCTTTTTATCGTTTGAGTATGTTTACTATTGCACTTTGAGTATCTTTTCAATTCTCGTTTGAGTATGTTTCTGTAAGGATTTCTGATGCGAGTTTCTCTTGAATTGGAGAGTGTTTCCAGTGTGGGCGTGTGTTCCTTTCAAACTGAGTATCTTTCTATCGTTTCAGTATGTTTACTATTGCACTTTGAGTATCTTTTCAATTCTCGTTTGAGTATCATTCTGTAAGCCTTTCTGATGCGAGTTTTTCTTGAATTCGAGAGTGTTTCCAGTGTGGGCGTGTGTTTCTTTCAAACTGAGTATCTTTCTATCGTTTGAGTATGTTTACTAGTGCACTTTGAGTATCTTTTCAATTCTCGTTTGAGTATGTTTCTGTAAGGCTTTCTGATGCCAGTTTCTCTTGAATTTGAGAGTGTTTCCAGTGTGGGCGTGTGTTTCTTTCAAACTGAGTATCTTTTTATCGTTTGAGTATGTTTACTATTGCACTTTGAGTATCTTTTCAATTCTCGTTTGAGTATCATTCTGTAAGCCTTTCTGATGCGAGTTTTTCTTGAATTTCAGAGTGTTTCCAGTGTGGGCGTGTGTTTCTTTCAAACTGAGTATCTTTCTATCGTTTGAGTATGTTTACTATTGCACTTTGAGTATCTTTTCAATTCTCGTTTGAGTATCTTTCTGAACGGCTTTCGATGCGAGTTTTTCTTGAATTTGAGAGTGTTTCCAGTGTGGGCGTGTGTTTCTTTCAAACTGAGTATCTTTTTATCGTTTGAGTATGTTTACTATTGCACTTTGAGTATCTTTTCAATTCTCGTTTGAGTATGTTTCTGTAAGGATTTCTGATGCGAGTTTCTCTTGAATTGGAGAGTGTTTCCAGTGTGGGCGTGTGTTCCTTTCAAACTGAGTATCTTTCTATCGTTTGAGTATGTTTACTATTGCACTTTGAGTATCTTTTCAATTCTCGTTTGAGTATCATTCTGTAAGCCTTTCTGATGCGAGTTTTTCTTGAATTTGAGAGTGTTTCCAGTGTGGGCGTGTGTTTCTTTCAAACTGAGTATCTTTCTATCGTTTGAGTATGTTTACTAGTGCACTTTGAGTATCTTTTCAATTCTCGTTTGAGTATCATTCTGTAAGCCTTTCTGATGCGAGTTTTTCTTATATTTGAGAGTGTTTCCAGTGTGGGCGTGTGTTTCTTTCAAACTGAGTATCTTTCTATCGTTTGAGTATGTTTACTATTGCACTTTGAGTATCTTTTCAATTCTCGTTTGAGTATCTTTCTATAAGCCTTTCTGATGCGAGTTTTTCTTATATTTGAGAGTGTTTCCAGTGTGGGCGTGTGTTTCTTTCAAACTGAGTATCTTTCTATCGTTTGAGTATGTTTACTATTGCACTTTGAGTATCTTTTCAATTCTCGTTTGAGTATCATTCTGTAAGCCTTTCTGATGCGAGTTTTTCTTGAATTTCAGAGTGTTTCCAGTGTGGGCGTGTGTTTCTTTCAAACTGAGTATCTTTCTATCGTTTGAGTATGTTTACTATTGCACTTTGAGTATCTTTTCAATTCTCGTTTGAGTATCATTCTGTAAGCCTTTCTGATGCGAGTTTTTCTTGAATTTGAGAGTGTTTCCAGTGTGGGCGTGTGTTTCTTTCAAACTGAGTATCTTTCTATCGTTTGAGTATGTTTACTAGTGCACTTTGAGTATCTTTTAAATTCTCGTTTGAGTATCATTCTGTAAGCCTTTCTGATGCGAGTTTTTCTTATATTTGAGAGTGTTTCCAGTGTGGGCGTGTGTTTCTTTCAAACTGAGTATCTTTCTATCGTTTGAGTATGTTTACTATTGCACTTTGAGTATCTTTTCAATTCTCGTTTGAGTATCTTTCTATAAGGTTTTCTGATGCTAGTTTCTCTTGAATTTCAGAGTGTTTCCAGTGTGGGCGTGTGTTTCTTTCAAACTGAGTATCTTTCTATCGTTTGAGTATGTTTACTATTGCACTTTGAGTATCTTTTCAATTCTCGTTTGAGTATCATTCTGTAAGCCTTTCTGATGCGAGTTTTTCTTATATTTGAGAGTGTTTCCAGTGTGGGCGTGTGTTTCTTTCAAACTGAGTATCTTTCTATCGTTTGAGTATGTTTACTATTGCACTTTGAGTATCTTTTCAATTCTCGTTTGAGTATCTTTCTATAAGGTTTTCTGATGCTAGTTTCTCTTGAATTTGAGAGTGTTTCCAGTGTGGGCGTGTGTTTCTTTCAAACTGAGTATCTTTTTATCGTTTGAGTATGTTTACTATTGCACTTTGAGTATCTTTTCAATTCTGGTTTGAGTATCATTCTGTAAGCCTTTCTGATGCGAGTTTTTCTTGAATTTGAGAGTGTTTCCAGTGTGGGCGTGTGTTTCTTTCAAACTGAGTATCTTTCTATCGTTTGAGTATGTTTACTATTGCACTTTGAGTATCTTTTCAATTCTCGTTTGAGTATCATTCTGTAAGGCTTTCTGATGCGAGTTTTTCTTGAATTTGAGAGTGTTTCCAGTGTGGGCGTGTGTTTCTTTCAAACTGAGTATCTTTCTATCGTTTGAGTATGTTTACTATTGCACTTTGAGTATCTTTTCAATTCTCGTTTGAGTATCATTCTGTAAGCCTTTCTGATGCGAGTTTTTCTTATATTTGAGAGTGTTTCCAGTGTGGGCGTGTGTTTCTTTCAAACTGAGTATCTTTCTATCGTTTGAGTATGTTTACTATTGCACTTTGAGTATCTTTTCAATTCTCGTTTGAGTATCATTCTGTAAGCCTTTCTGATGCGAGTTTTTCTTGAATTTCAGAGTGTTTCCAGTGTGGGCGTGTGTTTCTTTCAAACTGAGTATCTTTCTATCGTTTGAGTATGTTTACTATTGCACTTTGAGTATCTTTTCAATTCTCGTTTGAGTATCATTCTGTAAGCCTTTCTGATGCGAGTTTTTCTTATATTTGAGAGTGTTTCCAGTGTGGGCGTGTGTTTCTTTCAAACTGAGTATCTTTCTATCGTTTGAGTATGTTTACTATTGCACTTTGAGTATCTTTTCAATTCTCGTTTGAGTATCTTTCTATAAGGTTTTCTGATGCTAGTTTCTCTTGAATTTGAGAGTGTTTCCAGTGTGGGCGTGTGTTTCTTTCAAACTGAGTATCTTTCTATCGTTTGAGTATGTAGATACTCAGTTTGAAAGAAACACACTCCCACACTTGCAAAACTCTCAAATACAATAGAAACTCGCATCAGAAGCCTTACAAAAAGATACTCAAACGAGAAATGAAAAGATACACAATTGGAATAGTAAAGATACGCAAACGATGTAAAGATACACAATTGGAATAGTAAAGATACGCAAACGATGTAAAGATACTCAGTTTGAAAGAAACACACTCCCACACTTGCAAAACTCTCAAATACAATAGAAACTGGCATCAGAAGCCTTACAGAAAGATACTCAAACGAGAAATGAAAAGATACACAATTGGAATAGTAAAGATACGCAAACGATGTAAAGATACACAATTGGAATAGTAAAGATACGCAAACGATGTAAAGATACTCAGTTTGAAAGAAACACACTCCCACACTTGCAAAACTCTCAAATACAATAGAAACTCGCATCAGAAAGCCTTACAGAAAGATACTCAAACGAGAAATGAAAAGATACACAATTGGAATAGTAAAGATACGCAAACGATGTAAAGATACACAATTGGAATAGTAAAGATACGCAAACGATGTAAAGATACTAAGTTTGAAAGAAACACACTCCCACAATTGGAATAGTAAAGATACGCAAACGATGTAAAGATACTCAGTTTGAAAGAAACACACTCCCACACTTGCAAAACTCTCAAATACAATAGAAACTCGCATCAGAAGCCTTACAGAAAGATACTCAAACGAGAAATGAAAAGATACACAATTGGAATAGTAAAGATACGCAAACGATGTAAAGATACACAATTGGAATAGTAAAAATACGCAAACGATGTAAAGATACTCAGTTTGAAAGAAACACACTCCCACACTTGCAAAACTCTCAAATACAATAGAAACTCGCATCAGAAGCCTTACAGAAAGATACTCAAACGAGAAATGAAAAGATACACAATTGGAATAGTAAAGATACGCAAACGATGTAAAGATACACAATTGGAATAGTAAAGATACGCAAACGATGTAAAGATACTCAGTTTGAAAGAAACACACTCCCACAATTGGAATAGTAAAGATACGCAAACGATGTAAAGATACTCAGTTTGAAAGAAACACACTCCCACACTTGCAAAACTCTCAAATACAATAGAAACTCGCATCAGAAGCCTTACAGAAAGATACTCAAACGAGAAATGAAAAGATACACAATTGGAATAGTAAAGATACGCAAACGATGTAAAGATACACAATTGGAATAGTAAAGATACGCAAACGATGTAAAGATACTCAGTTTGAAAGAAACACACTCCCACACTTGCAAAACTCTCAAATACAATAGAAACTCGCATCAGAAGCCTTACAGAAAGATACTCAAACGAGAAATGAAAAGATACACAATTGGAATAGTAAAGAAACGCAAACGATGTAAAGATACACAATTGGAATAGTAAAGATACGCAAACGATGTAAAGATACTCAGTTTGAAAGAAACACACTCCCACACTTGCAAAACTCTCAAATACAATAGAAACTCGCATCAGAAGCCTTACAGAAAGATACTCAAACGAGAAATGAAAAGATACACAATTGGAATAGTAAAGATACGCAAACGATGTAAAGATACACAATTGGAATAGTAAAGATACGCAAACGATGTAAAGATACTCAGTTTGAAAGAAACACACTCCCACAATTGGAATAGTAAAGATACGCAAACGATGTAAAGATACTCAGTTTGAAAGAAACACACTCCCACACTTGCAAAACTCTCAAATACAATAGAAACTCGCATCAGAAGCCTTACAGAAAGATACTCAAACGAGAAATGAAAAGATACACAATTGGAATAGTAAAGATACGCAAACGATGTAAAGATACACAATTGGAATAGTAAAAATACGCAAACGATGTAAAGATACTCAGTTTGAAAGAAACACACTCCCACACTTGCAAAACTCTCAAATACAATAGAAACTCGCATCAGAAGCCTTACAGAAAGATACTCAAACGAGAAATGAAAAGATACACAATTGGAATAGTAAAGAAACGCAAACGATGTAAAGATACACAATTGGAATAGTAAAAATACGCAAACGATGTAAAGATACTCAGTTTGAAAGAAACACACTCCCACACTTGCAAAACTCTCAAATACAATAGAAACTCGCATCAGAAGCCTTACAGAAAGATACTCAAACGAGAAATGAAAAGATACACAATTGGAATAGTAAAGATACGCAAACGATGTAAAGATACACAATTGGAATAGTAAAGATACGCAAACGATGTAAAGATACTCAGTTTGAAAGAAACACACTCCCACAATTGGAATAGTAAAGATACGCAAACGATGTAAAGATACTCAGTTTGAAAGAAACACACTCCCAGACTTGCAAAACTCTCAAATACAATAGAAACTCGCATCAGAAGCCTTACAGAAAGATACTCAAACGAGAAATGAAAAGATACACAATTGGAATAGTAAAGATACGCAAACGATGTAAAGATACACAATTGGAATAGTAAAAATACGCAAACGATGTAAAGATACTCAGTTTGAAAGAAACACACTCCCACACTTGCAAAACTCTCAAATACAATAGAAACTCGCATCAGAAGCCTTACAGAAAGATACTCAAACGAGAAATGAAAAGATACACAATTGGAATAGTAAAGAAACGCAAACGATGTAAAGATACACAATTGGAATAGTAAAGATACGCAAACGATGTAAAGATACTCAGTTTGAAAGAAACACACTCCCACACTTGCAATACTCTCAAATACAATAGAAACTCGCATCAGAAGCCTTACAGAAAGATACTCAAACGAGAAATCAAAAGATACATAATTGGAATAGTAAAGATACGCAAACGATGTAAAGATACACAATTGGAATAGTAAAGATACGCAAACGATGTAAAGATACTCAGTTTGAAAGAAACACACTCCCACAATTGCAAAACTCTCAAATACAATAGAAACTCGCATCAGAAGCCTTACAAAAAGATACTCAAACGAGAAATGAAAAGATACACAATTGGAATAGTAAAGATACGCAAACGATGTAAAGATACTCAGTTTGAAAGAAACACACTCCCACACTTGCAAAACTCTCAAATACAATAGAAACTCGCATCAGAAGCCTTACAGAAAGATACTCAAACGAGAAATGAAAAGATACACAATTGGAATAGTAAAGAAACGCAAACGATGTAAAGATACACAATTGGAATAGTAAAGATACGCAAACGATGTAAAGATACTCAGTTTGAAAGAAACACACTCCCACACTTGCAAAACTCTCAAATACAATAGAAACTCGCATCAGAAGCCTTACAGAAAGATACTCAAACGAGAAATGAAAAGATACACAATTGGAATAGTAAAGATACGCAAACGATGTAAAGATACACAATTGGAATAGTAAAGATACGCAAACGATGTAAAGATACTCAGTTTGAAAGAAACACACTCCCACAATTGGAATAGTAAAGATACGCAAACGATGTAAAGATACTCAGTTTGAAAGAAACACACTCCCACACTTGCAAAACTCTCAAATACAATAGAAACTCGCATCAGAAGCCTTACAGAAAGATACTCAAACGAGAAATGAAAAGATACACAATTGGAATAGTAAAGATACGCAAACGATGTAAAGATACACAATTGGAATAGTAAAAATACGCAAACGATGTAAAGATACTCAGTTTGAAAGAAACACACTCCCACACTTGCAAAACTCTCAAATACAATAGAAACTCGCATCAGAAGCCTTACAGAAAGATACTCAAACGAGAAATGAAAAGATACACAATTGGAATAGTAAAGAAACGCAAACGATGTAAAGATACACAATTGGAATAGTAAAAATACGCAAACGATGTAAAGATACTCAGTTTGAAAGAAACACACTCCCACACTTGCAAAACTCTCAAATACAATAGAAACTCGCATCAGAAGCCTTACAGAAAGATACTCAAACGAGAAATGAAAAGATACACAATTGGAATAGTAAAGATACGCAAACGATGTAAAGATACACAATTGGAATAGTAAAGATACGCAAACGATGTAAAGATACTCAGTTTGAAAGAAACACACTCCCACAATTGGAATAGTAAAGATACGCAAACGATGTAAAGATACTCAGTTTGAAAGAAACACACTCCCAGACTTGCAAAACTCTCAAATACAATAGAAACTCGCATCAGAAGCCTTACAGAAAGATACTCAAACGAGAAATGAAAAGATACACAATTGGAATAGTAAAGATACGCAAACGATGTAAAGATACACAATTGGAATAGTAAAAATACGCAAACGATGTAAAGATACTCAGTTTGAAAGAAACACACTCCCACACTTGCAAAACTCTCAAATACAATAGAAACTCGCATCAGAAGCCTTACAGAAAGATACTCAAACGAGAAATGAAAAGATACACAATTGGAATAGTAAAGAAACGCAAACGATGTAAAGATACACAATTGGAATAGTAAAGATACGCAAACGATGTAAAGATACTCAGTTTGAAAGAAACACACTCCCACACTTGCAATACTCTCAAATACAATAGAAACTCGCATCAGAAGCCTTACAGAAAGATACTCAAACGAGAAATCAAAAGATACATAATTGGAATAGTAAAGATACGCAAACGATGTAAAGATACACAATTGGAATAGTAAAGATACGCAAACGATGTAAAGATACTCAGTTTGAAAGAAACACACTCCCACAATTGCAAAACTCTCAAATACAATAGAAACTCGCATCAGAAGCCTTACAAAAAGATACTCAAACGAGAAATGAAAAGATACACAATTGGAATAGTAAAGATACGCAAACGATGTAAAGATACTCAGTTTGAAAGAAACACACTCCCACACTTGCAAAACTCTCAAATACAATAGAAACTCGCATTAGAAGCCTTACAGAAAGATACTCAAACGAGAAATGAAAATATACACAATTGGAATAGTAAAGATACGCAAATGATGTAAAGATACTCAGTTTGAAAGAAACACACTCCCACACTTGCAAAACTCTCAAATTCAATAGAAACTGGCATCAGAAAGCCTTACATAAACATACTAAAACGAGAAATGAAAAGATACTCAATTGGAATAGTATAGATACGCAAACGATGTAAAGATACACAATTGGAATAGTAAAGATACGCAAACGATGTAAATATACACAATTGGAATAGTAAAGATACGGAGACGATGTAAAGATACACAATTGGAATAGTAAAGATACGCAAACGATGTAAAGATACTCAGTTTGAAAGAAACACACTCCCACACTTGCAAAACTTTCAAATACAATAGAAACTCGCATCAGAAGCCTTACAGAAAGATACTCAAACGAGAAATGAAAAGATACACAATTGGAATAGTAAAGATACGCAAACGATGTAAAGATACACAATTGGAATAGTAAAGATACGGAAACGATGTAAAGATACACAATTGGAATAGTAAAGATACGCAAACGATGTAAAGATACTCAGTTTGAAAGAAACACACTCCCACACTTGCAAAACTTTCAAATACAATAGAAACTAGCATCAGAAGCCTTACAGAAAGATACTCAAACGAGAAATGAAAAGATACACAATTGGAATAGTAAAGATACGCAAACGATGTAAAGATACACAATTAGAATAGTAAAGATACGCAAACGATGTAAAGATACTCAGTTTGAAAGAAACACACTCCCACACTTGCAAAACTCTCAAATTCAATAGAAACTCGCATCAGAAAGCCTTACAGAAAGATACTCAAACGAGAAATGAAAAGATACACAATTGGAATAGTAAAGATACGCAAACGATGTAAAGATACTCAGTTTGAAAGAAACACACTCCCACACTTGCAAAACTCTCAAATTCAATAGAAACTCGCATCAGAAAGCCTTACAGAAAGATACTCAAACGAGAAATGAAAAGATACTCAATTGGAATAGTAAAGATACGCAAACGATGTAAAGATACACAATTGGAATAGTAAAGATACGCAAACTATGTAAAGATCCTCAGTTTGAAAGAAACACACTCCCACACTTGCAAAACTCTCAAATACAATAGAAACTCGCATCAGAAGCCTTACAGAAAGATACTCAAACGAGAAATGAAAAGATACACAATTGAAATGGTAAAGATACGCAAACGATGTAAAGATACACAATTGGAATAGTAAAGATACGCAAACGATGTAAAGATACTCAGTTTGAAAGAAACACACTCCCACACTTGCAAAACTGTCAAATTCAATAGAAACTCGCATCAGAAAGCCTTATAGAAAGATACTCAAACGAGAAATGAAAAGATACACAATTCGAATAGTAAAGATACGCAAACGATGTAAAGATACACAATTGGAATAGTAAAGATACGCAAACGATGTAAAGATACTCAGTTTGAAAGAAACACACTCCCACACTTGCAAAACTCTCAAATACAATAGAAACTCGCATCAGAAGCCTTACAGAAAGATACTCAAACGAGAAATCAAAAGATACATAATTGGAATAGTAAAGATACGCAAACGATGTAAAGATACACAATTGGAATAGTAAAGATACGCAAACGATGTAAAGATACTCAGTTTGAAAGAAACACACTCCCACAATTGCAAAACTCTCAAATACAATAGAAACTCGCATCAGAAGCCTTACAAAAAGATACTCAAACGAGAAATGAAAAGATACACAATTGGAATAGTAAAGATACGCAAACGATGTAAAGATACTCAGTTTGAAAGAAACACACTCCCACACTTGCAAAACTCTCAAATACAATAGAAACTCGCATTAGAAGCCTTACAGAAAGATACTCAAACGAGAAATGAAAAGATACACAATTGGAATAGTAAAGATACGCAAATGATGTAAAGATACTCAGTTTGAAAGAAACACACTCCCACACTTGCAAAACTCTCAAATTCAATAGAAACTGGCATCAGAAAGCCTTACATAAAGATACTAAAACGAGAAATGAAAAGATAATCAATTGGAATAGTATAGATACGCAAACGATGTAAAGATACACAATTGGAATAGTAAAGATACGCAAACGATGTAAAGATACACAATTGGAATAGTAAAGATACGGAGACGATGTAAAGATACACAATTGGAATAGTAAAGATACGCAAACGATGTAAAGATACTCAGTTTGAAAGAAACACACTCCCACACTTGCAAAACTTTCAAATACAATAGAAACTCGCATCAGAAGCCTTACAGAAAGATACTCAAACGAGAAATGAAAAGATACACAATTGGAATAGTAAAGATACGCAAACGATGTAAAGATACACAATTGGAATAGTAAAGATACGCAAACGATGTAAAGATACTCAGTTTGAAAGAAACACACTCCCACACTTGCAAAACTCTCAAATACAATAGAAACTCGCATCAGAAGCCTTACAGAAAGATACTCAAACGAGAAATGAAAAGATACACAATTGGAATAGTAAAGAAACGCAAACGATATAAAGATACACAATTGGAATAGTAAAGATACGCAAACGATGTAAAGATACTCAGTTTGAAAGAAACACAGTCCCACACTTGCAAAACTCTCAAATTCAATAGAAACTCGCATCAGAAAGGCTTACAGAAAGATACTCAAACGAGAAATGAAAAGATACACAATTGGAATAGTAAAGATACGCAAACGATGTAAAGATACTCAGTTTGAAAGAAACACACTCCCACAATTGCAAAACTCTCAAATTCAATAGAAACTCGCATCAGAAAGCCTTACAGAAAGATACTCAAACGAGAAATGAAAAGATACATAATTGGAATAGTAAAGATACGCAAACGATGTAAAGATACTCAGATTGAAAGAAACACACTCCCACACTTGCAAAACTCTCAAATACAATAGAAACTCGCATCAGAAGCCTTACAGAAAGATACTCAAACGAGAAATGAAAAGATACACAATTGGAATAGTAAAGATACGCAAACGATATAAAGATACTCAGTTTGAAAGAAACACACTCCCACACTTGTAAAACTCTCAAATACAATAGAAACTCGCATTAGAAGCCTTACAGAAAGATACTCAAACGAGAAATGAAAAGATACACAATTGGAATAGTAAAGATACGCAAACGATGTAAATATACACAATTGGAATAGTAAAGATACGCAAACGATGTAAAGATACTCAGTTTGAAAGAAACACAATCCCACACTTGCAAAACTCTCAAATACAATAGAAACTCGCATCAGAACCCTTACAAAAAGATACTCAAACGAGAAATGAAAATATACACAATTGGAATAGTAAAGATACGCAAACGATGTAAAGATACACAATTGGAATAGTAAAGATACGCAAACGATGTAAAGATACTCAGTTTGAAAGAAACACACTCCCACACTTGCAAAACTCTCAAATACAATAGAAACTCGCATCAGAAGCCTTACAGAAAGATACTCAAACGAGAAATGAAAAGATACACAATTGGAATAGTAAAGAAACGCAAACGATGTAAAGATACACAATTGGAATAGTAAAGATACGCAAACGATGTAAAGATACTCAGTTTGAAAGAAACACACTCCCACACTTGCAAAACTCTCAAATACAATAGAAACTCGCATCAGAAGCCTTACAGAAAGATACTCAAACGAGAAATGAAAAGATACACAATTGGAATAGTAAAGAAACGCAAACGATGTAAAGTTACACAATTGGAATAGTAAAGATACGCAAACGATGTAAAGATACTCAGTTTGAAAGAAACACACTCCCACACTTGCAAAACTCTCAAATACAATAGAAACTCGCATCAGAAGCCTTACAGAAAGATACTCAAACGAGAAATGAAAAGATACACAATTGGAATAGTAAAGATACGCAAACGATGTAAAGATACTCAGTTTGAAAGAAACACACTCCCACACTTGCAAAACTCTCAAATACAATAGAAACTCGCATCAGAAGCCTTACAGAAAGATACTCAAACGAGAAATGAAAAGATACACAATTGGAATAGTAAAGATACGCAAACGATGTAAAGATACACAATTGGAATAGTAAAAATACGCAAACGATGTAAAGATACTCAGTTTGAAAGAAACACACTCCCACACTTGCAAAACTCTCAAATACAATAGAAACTCGCATCAGAAGCCTTACAGAAAGATACTCAAACGAGAAATGAAAAGATACACAATTGGAATAGTAAAGATACGCAAACGATGTAAAGATACACAATTGGAATAGTAAAGATACGCAAACGATGTAAAGATACTCAGTTTGAAAGAAACACACTCCCACAATTGGAATAGTAAAGATACGCAAACGATGTAAAGATACTCAGTTTGAAAGAAACACACTCCCACACTTGCAAAACTCTCAAATACAATAGAAACTCGCATTAGAAGCCTTACAGAAAGATACTCAAACGAGAAATGAACACACTCCCACAATTGGAATAGTAAAGATACGCAAACGATGTAAAGATACACAATTGGAATAGTAAAGATACGCAAACGATGTAAAGATACTCAGTTTGAAAGAAACACACTCCCACACTTGCAAAACTCTCAAATACAATAGAAACTCGCATCAGAAGCCTTACAGAAAGATACTCAAACGAGAAATGAAAAGATACACAATTGGAATAGTAAAGAAACGCAAACGATGTAAAGATACACAATTGGAATAGTAAAGATACGCAAACGATGTAAAGATACTCAGTTTGAAAGAAACACACTCCCACACTTGCAAAACTCTCAAATACAATAGAAACTCGCATCAGAAGCCTTACAGAAAGATACTCAAACGAGAAATCAAAAGATACATAATTGGAATAGTAAAGATACGCAAACGATGTAAAGATACACAATTGGAATAGTAAAGATACGCAAACGATGTAAAGATACTCAGTTTGAAAGAAACACACTCCCACAATTGCAAAACTCTCAAATACAATAGAAACTCGCATCAGAAGCCTTACAGAAAGATACTCAAACGAGAAATGAAAAGATACACAATTGGAATAGTAAAGAAACGCAAACGATGTAAAGATACACAATTGGAATAGTAAAGATACGCAAACGATGTAAAGATACTCAGTTTGAAAGAAACACACTCCCACATTTGCAATACTCTCAAATACAATAGAAACTCGCATCAGAAGCCTTACAGAAAGATACTCAAACGAGAAATCAAAAGATACATAATTGGAATAGTAAAGATACGCAAACGATGTAAAGATACACAATTGGAATAGTAAAGATACGCAAACGATGTAAAGATACTCAGTTTGAAAGAAACACACTCCCACAATTGCAAAACTCTCAAATACAATAGAAACTCGCATCAGAAGCCTTACAAAAAGATACTCAAACGAGAAATGAAAAGATACACAATTGGAATAGTAAAGATACGCAAACGATGTAAAGATACTCAGTTTGAAAGAAACACACTCCCACACTTGCAAAACTCTCAAATACAATAGAAACTCGCATTAGAAGCCTTACAGAAAGATACTCAAACGAGAAATGAAAAGATACACAATTGGAATAGTAAAGATACGCAAATGATGTAAAGATACTCAGTTTGAAAGAAACACACTCCCACACTTGCAAAACTCTCAAATTCAATAGAAACTGGCATCAGAAAGCCTTACATAAAGATACTAAAACGAGAAATGAAAAGATAATCAATTGGAATAGTATAGATACGCAAACGATGTAAAGATACACAATTGGAATAGTAAAGATACGCAAACGATGTAAAGATACACAATTGGAATAGTAAAGATACGGAGACGATGTAAAGATACACAATTGGAATAGTAAAGATACGCAAACGATGTAAAGATACTCAGTTTGAAAGAAACACACTCCCACACTTGCAAAACTTTCAAATACAATAGAAACTCGCATCAGAAGCCTTACAGAAAGATACTCAAACGAGAAATGAAAAGATACACAATTGGAATAGTAAAGATACGCAAACGATGTAAAGATACACAATTGGAATAGTAAAGATACGCAAACGATGTAAAGATACTCAGTTTGAAAGAAACACACTCCCACACTTGCAAAACTCTCAAATACAATAGAAACTCGCATCAGAAGCCTTACAGAAAGATACTCAAACGAGAAATGAAAAGATACACAATTGGAATAGTAAAGAAACGCAAACGATATAAAGATACACAATTGGAATAGTAAAGATACGCAAACGATGTAAAGATACTCAGTTTGAAAGAAACACAGTCCCACACTTGCAAAACTCTCAAATTCAATAGAAACTCGCATCAGAAAGGCTTACAGAAAGATACTCAAACGAGAAATGAAAAGATACACAATTGGAATAGTAAAGATACGCAAACGATGTAAAGATACTCAGTTTGAAAGAAACACACTCCCACAATTGCAAAACTCTCAAATTCAATAGAAACTCGCATCAGAAAGCCTTACAGAAAGATACTCAAACGAGAAATGAAAAGATACATAATTGGAATAGTAAAGATACGCAAACGATGTAAAGATACTCAGATTGAAAGAAACACACTCCCACACTTGCAAAACTCTCAAATACAATAGAAACTCGCATCAGAAGCCTTACAGAAAGATACTCAAACGAGAAATGAAAAGATACACAATTGGAATAGTAAAGATACGCAAACGATATAAAGATACTCAGTTTGAAAGAAACACACTCCCACACTTGTAAAACTCTCAAATACAATAGAAACTCGCATTAGAAGCCTTACAGAAAGATACTCAAACGAGAAATGAAAAGATACACAATTGGAATAGTAAAGATACGCAAACGATGTAAATATACACAATTGGAATAGTAAAGATACGCAAACGATGTAAAGATACTCAGTTTGAAAGAAACACAATCCCACACTTGCAAAACTCTCAAATACAATAGAAACTCGCATCAGAACCCTTACAAAAAGATACTCAAACGAGAAATGAAAATATACACAATTGGAATAGTAAAGATACGCAAACGATGTAAAGATACACAATTGGAATAGTAAAGATACGCAAACGATGTAAAGATACTCAGTTTGAAAGAAACACACTCCCACACTTGCAAAACTCTCAAATACAATAGAAACTCGCATCAGAAGCCTTACAGAAAGATACTCAAACGAGAAATGAAAAGATACACAATTGGAATAGTAAAGAAACGCAAACGATGTAAAGATACACAATTGGAATAGTAAAGATACGCAAACGATGTAAAGATACTCAGTTTGAAAGAAACACACTCCCACACTTGCAAAACTCTCAAATACAATAGAAACTCGCATCAGAAGCCTTACAGAAAGATACTCAAACGAGAAATGAAAAGATACACAATTGGAATAGTAAAGAAACGCAAACGATGTAAAGTTACACAATTGGAATAGTAAAGATACGCAAACGATGTAAAGATACTCAGTTTGAAAGAAACACACTCCCACACTTGCAAAACTCTCAAATACAATAGAAACTCGCATCAGAAGCCTTACAGAAAGATACTCAAACGAGAAATGAAAAGATACACAATTGGAATAGTAAAGATACGCAAACGATGTAAAGATACTCAGTTTGAAAGAAACACACTCCCACACTTGCAAAACTCTCAAATACAATAGAAACTCGCATCAGAAGCCTTACAGAAAGATACTCAAACGAGAAATGAAAAGATACACAATTGGAATAGTAAAGATACGCAAACGATGTAAAGATACACAATTGGAATAGTAAAAATACGCAAACGATGTAAAGATACTCAGTTTGAAAGAAACACACTCCCACACTTGCAAAACTCTCAAATACAATAGAAACTCGCATCAGAAGCCTTACAGAAAGATACTCAAACGAGAAATGAAAAGATACACAATTGGAATAGTAAAGATACGCAAACGATGTAAAGATACACAATTGGAATAGTAAAGATACGCAAACGATGTAAAGATACTCAGTTTGAAAGAAACACACTCCCACAATTGGAATAGTAAAGATACGCAAACGATGTAAAGATACTCAGTTTGAAAGAAACACACTCCCACACTTGCAAAACTCTCAAATACAATAGAAACTCGCATTAGAAGCCTTACAGAAAGATACTCAAACGAGAAATGAACACACTCCCACAATTGGAATAGTAAAGATACGCAAACGATGTAAAGATACACAATTGGAATAGTAAAGATACGCAAACGATGTAAAGATACTCAGTTTGAAAGAAACACACTCCCACACTTGCAAAACTCTCAAATACAATAGAAACTCGCATCAGAAGCCTTACAGAAAGATACTCAAACGAGAAATGAAAAGATACACAATTGGAATAGTAAAGAAACGCAAACGATGTAAAGATACACAATTGGAATAGTAAAGATACGCAAACGATGTAAAGATACTCAGTTTGAAAGAAACACACTCCCACACTTGCAAAACTCTCAAATACAATAGAAACTCGCATCAGAAGCCTTACAGAAAGATACTCAAACGAGAAATCAAAAGATACATAATTGGAATAGTAAAGATACGCAAACGATGTAAAGATACACAATTGGAATAGTAAAGATACGCAAACGATGTAAAGATACTCAGTTTGAAAGAAACACACTCCCACAATTGCAAAACTCTCAAATACAATAGAAACTCGCATCAGAAGCCTTACAGAAAGATACTCAAACGAGAAATGAAAAGATACACAATTGGAATAGTAAAGAAACGCAAACGATGTAAAGATACACAATTGGAATAGTAAAGATACGCAAACGATGTAAAGATACTCAGTTTGAAAGAAACACACTCCCACATTTGCAATACTCTCAAATACAATAGAAACTCGCATCAGAAGCCTTACAGAAAGATACTCAAACGAGAAATCAAAAGATACATAATTGGAATAGTAAAGATACGCAAACGATGTAAAGATACACAATTGGAATAGTAAAGATACGCAAACGATGTAAAGATACTCAGTTTGAAAGAAACACACTCCCACAATTGCAAAACTCTCAAATACAATAGAAACTCGCATCAGAAGCCTTACAAAAAGATACTCAAACGAGAAATGAAAAGATACACAATTGGAATAGTAAAGATACGCAAACGATGTAAAGATACTCAGTTTGAAAGAAACACACTCCCACACTTGCAAAACTCTCAAATACAATAGAAACTCGCATTAGAAGCCTTACAGAAAGATACTCAAACGAGAAATGAAAATATACACAATTGGAATAGTAAAGATACGCAAATGATGTAAAGATACTCAGTTTGAAAGAAACACACTCCCACACTTGCAAAACTCTCAAATTCAATAGAAACTGGCATCAGAAAGCCTTACATAAACATACTAAAACGAGAAATGAAAAGATACTCAATTGGAATAGTATAGATACGCAAACGATGTAAAGATACACAATTGGAATAGTAAAGATACGCAAACGATGTAAAGATACACAATTGGAATAGTAAAGATACGGAGACGATGTAAAGATACACAATTGGAATAGTAAAGATACGCAAACGATGTAAAGATACTCAGTTTGAAAGAAACACACTCCCACACTTGCAAAACTTTCAAATACAATAGAAACTCGCATCAGAAGCCTTACAGAAAGATACTCAAACGAGAAATGAAAAGATACACAATTGGAATAGTAAAGATACGCAAACGATGTAAAGATACACAATTGGAATAGTAAAGATACGGAAACGATGTAAAGATACACAATTGGAATAGTAAAGATACGCAAACGATGTAAAGATACTCAGTTTGAAAGAAACACACTCCCACACTTGCAAAACTTTCAAATACAATAGAAACTAGCATCAGAAGCCTTACAGAAAGATACTCAAACGAGAAATGAAAAGATACACAATTGGAATAGTAAAGATACGCAAACGATGTAAAGATACACAATTAGAATAGTAAAGATACGCAAACGATGTAAAGATACTCAGTTTGAAAGAAACACACTCCCACACTTGCAAAACTCTCAAATTCAATAGAAACTCGCATCAGAAAGCCTTACAGAAAGATACTCAAACGAGAAATGAAAAGATACACAATTGGAATAGTAAAGATACGCAAACGATGTAAAGATACTCAGTTTGAAAGAAACACACTCCCACACTTGCAAAACTCTCAAATTCAATAGAAACTCGCATCAGAAAGCCTTACAGAAAGATACTCAAACGAGAAATGAAAAGATACTCAATTGGAATAGTAAAGATACGCAAACGATGTAAAGATACACAATTGGAATAGTAAAGATACGCAAACTATGTAAAGATCCTCAGTTTGAAAGAAACACACTCCCACACTTGCAAAACTCTCAAATACAATAGAAACTCGCATCAGAAGCCTTACAGAAAGATACTCAAACGAGAAATGAAAAGATACACAATTGAAATGGTAAAGATACGCAAACGATGTAAAGATACACAATTGGAATAGTAAAGATACGCAAACTATGTAAAGATACTCAGTTTGAAAGAAACACACTCCCACACTTGCAAAACTGTCAAATTCAATAGAAACTCGCATCAGAAAGCCTTATAGAAAGATACTTAAACGAGAAATGAAAAGATACACAATTCGAATAGTAAAGATACGCAAACGATGTAAAGATACACAATTGGAATAGTAAAGATACGCAAACGATGTAAAGATACTCAGTTTGAAAGAAACACACTCCCACACTTGCAAAACTCTCAAATACAATAGAAACTCGCATCAGAAGCCTTACAGAAAGATACTCAAACGAGAAATCAAAAGATACATAATTGGAATAGTAAAGATACGCAAACGATGTAAAGATACACAATTGGAATAGTAAAGATACGCAAACGATGTAAAGATACTCAGTTTGAAAGAAACACACTCCCACAATTGCAAAACTCTCAAATACAATAGAAACTCGCATCAGAAGCCTTACAAAAAGATACTCAAACGAGAAATGAAAAGATACACAATTGGAATAGTAAAGATACGCAAACGATGTAAAGATACTCAGTTTGAAAGAAACACACTCCCACACTTGCAAAACTCTCAAGTACAATAGAAACTCGCATCAGAAGCCTTACAGAAAGATACTCAAACGAGAAATGAAAAGATACACAATTGAAATGGTAAAGATACGCAAACGATGTAAAGATACACAATTGGAATAGTAAAGATACGCAAACGATGTAAAGATACTCAGTTTGAAAGAAACACACTCCCACACTTGCAAAACTGTCAAATTCAATAGAAACTCGCATCAGAAAGCCTTATAGAAAGATACTCAAATGAGAAATGAAAAGATACAAAATTCGAATAGTAAAGATACGCAAACGATGTAAAGATACACAATTGGAATAGTAAAGATACGCAAACGATGTAAAGATACTCAGTTTGAAAGAAACACACTCCCACACTTGCAAAACTCTCAAATTCAATAGAAACTCGCATCAGAAAGCCTTACAGAAAGATACTCAAACGAGAATTGAAAAGATACTCAATTGGAATTGTAAAGGTACGCACACGATGTAAAGATACTCAATTGGAATAGTAAAGATACGCAAACGATGTAAAGATACACAATTGGAATAGTAAAGATACGGAAACGATGTAAAGATACACAATTGGAATAGTAAAGATACGCAAACGATGTAAAGATACTCAGTTTGAAAGAAACACACTCCCACACTTGCAAAACTCTCAAATTCAATAGAAACTCGCATCAGAAAGCCTTACAGAAAGATACTCAAACGAGAAATGAAAAGATACACAATTGGAATAGTAAAGATACGCAAACGATGTAAAGATACTCAGTTTGAAAGAAACACACTCCCACACTTGCAAAACTCTCAAATACAATAGAAACTCGCATCAGAAGCCTTACAGAAAGATACTCAAACGAGAAATGAAAAGATACACAATTGGAATAGTAAAGAAACGCAAACGATGTAAAGATACACAATTGGAATAGTAAAGATACGCAAACGATGTAAAGATACTCAGTTTGAAAGAAACACACTCCCACACTTGCAAAACTCTCAAATACAATAGAAACTCGCATCAGAAGCCTTACAAAAAGATACTCAAACGAGAAATGAAAAGATACACAATTGGAATAGTAAAGATACGCAAACGATGTAAAGATACTCAGTTTGAAAGAAACACACTCCCACACTTGCAAAACTCTCAAATACAATAGAAACTCGCATTAGAAGCCTTACAGAAAGATACTCAAACGAGAAATGAAAAGATACACAATTGGAATAGTAAAGATACGCAAATGATGTAAAGATACTCAGTTTGAAAGAAACACACTCCCACACTTGCAAAACTCTCAAATTCAATAGAAACTGGCATCAGAAAGCCTTACATAAAGATACTAAAACGAGAAATGAAAAGATACTCAATTGGAATAGTATAGATACGCAAACGATGTAAAGATACACAATTGGAATAGTAAAGATACGCAAACGATGTAAAGATACACAATTGGAATAGTAAAGATACGGAGACGATGTAAAGATACACAATTGGAATAGTAAAGATACGCAAACGATGTAAAGATACTCAGTTTGAAAGAAACACACTCCCACACTTGCAAAACTTTCAAATACAATAGAAACTCGCATCAGAAGTCTTACAGAAAGATACTCAAACGAGAAATGAAAAGATACACAATTGGAATAGTAAAGATACGCAAACGATGTAAAGATACACAATTGGAATAGTAAAGATACGGAAACGATGTAAAGATACACAATTGGAATAGTAAAGATACGCAAACGATGTAAAGATACTCAGTTTGAAAGAAACACACTCCCACACTTGCAAAACTTTCAAATACAATAGAAACTAGCATCAGAAGCCTTACAGAAAGATACTCAAACGAGAAATGAAAAGATACACAATTGGAATAGTAAAGATACGCAAACGATGTAAAGATACACAATTAGAATAGTAAAGATACGCAAACGATGTAAAGATACTCAGTTTGAAAGAAACACACTCCCACACTTGCAAAACTCTCAAATTCAATAGAAACTCGCATCAGAAAGCCTTACAGAAAGATACTCAAACGAGAAATGAAAAGATACACAATTGGAATAGTAAAGATACGCAAACGATGTAAAGATACTCAGTTTGAAAGAAACACACTCCCAGACTTGCAAAACTCTCAAATTCAATAGAAACTCGCATCAGAAAGCCTTACAGAAAGATACTCAAACGAGAAATGAAAAGATACTCAATTGGAATAGTAAAGATACGCAAACGATGTAAAGATACACAATTGGAATAGTAAAGATACGCAAACTATGTAAAGATCCTCAGTTTGAAAGAAACACACTCCCACACTTGCAAAACTCTCAAATACAATAGAAACTCGCATCAGAAGCCTTACAGAAAGATACTCAAACGAGAAATGAAAAGATACACAATTGAAATGGTAAAGTGATAGCAGCACAAAGTGTGACGTTCTTAATATGTTTATGCCCTATTCTTACTCTTTGTTACCGCTTATATAGTATATTTTAGTTTCTTTTGTATGAATAAGTGTCTAGGTAGAGCTTATATCAATTATGAATGAATTGATGATGAAATCGTGCTAAGTGTTAAGAATCCTTGTTGAGATATGCTTCCTTGTTCGAGTAGGATTCATCCTTGTGTATTTCTTTGTTTCTAACATACTTATTCTTATTAGGAAATACAAATCCATGTTGGAGAAGGAAAGCAATCCTAGTTCCACAAGGAAAGAGAAGAA
The DNA here is from genome assembly GCF_933775445.1 of Argentina anserina. Lineage (NCBI taxonomy): Eukaryota > Viridiplantae > Streptophyta > Magnoliopsida > Rosales > Rosaceae > Argentina > Argentina anserina. The sequence goes on along the minus strand of NW_026089398.1, from coordinate 24,218 downwards.
AATACACTTAAAAGCCCAATCCATTCAAGAATCAAAATGCTGTCAATATTCGTAGTCCAACTTCGACGGGCTCCCCTGGATAGCTCCGATCGAGTTAGAAGACCTACTTTATATGGAAATAAAGGTATTTGAGTCTAGTTTCTGTAGGATTTGGAATCAAATCAATATCTTATTCCTACAGAGAGATATGACTGAATCATTGATCGGAGGTCCAGTGAACTCGGCGGAATTATCTCAGCCATTGATTTGCTTTTGATCCAAGGGCTATGAGGGAAACTTGGGACTTTGTTCCTCCTGCAAATAGAGCACAAATATGTATCAGAATGTCCATAAATCCCAGCACCAAAGAATGTCAAAGAAGGCATGCAGCAAATTAAATGAGAAGAGGCAAGAAAGTCAAAGAAGGCATGCAGCAAATTTAATGAGGAGAGGTAAGAAAAATCAAATATGGCTGCAACAATTAAGACTTTTGCTGCCTCCCTAATTCAAAGGAAGAAATTTGTGCAAAAGAAATCAGCAATAAAGGAGGAAGAAGATATGTAATTAATGCAAAAGATATGCAATCCTTATAGAAATCAGAATTCTGCAGTGCAGATCATCCATCTTTGACGGGCTCCCCTGGACAGCTCAAAATGATTGAGAAAATGTACCTTATATGGATGAAAAGCCACGGAAGTCTAGTTGAAATTGCCAGTTGGAATCATCTCAATATCTATTTTCTAGAGAAAGTTATGGCCACAACAAGGGACAAAGGTCAAATCTGCCGAATCTAGGAAACCTCAACCAATTTGGTTTCAACTTTGTGGACTTTGTGGCCATCCTCCCTTGGGTTTCTTCCTCTATATATAGCACCTCAGTTCCACAGAAGAACATCATCAACCTTGCTCACAAGACTTGCCAAAGCTCTGCCCAAACACTTTCATTCACCAAGCATCATAGAATCCGAATTCACCACCCTTCATCATATTTTCTGTCCAAAGCTTGGGAGCCTAGGATACCATACTCTTGAAGATCTCGTGCTACCTCTGTAAGGAACCTTGGGAGGAGAATTATAAAGTGTAACTCTTTGATCTTCATGTTAAGTTTTCGGGTTTTGATGTGCTTGTTCTTGGATGATTTATGTTTAGGTTTTGTTAAAGATATTTTTATTCTTGTCTATGAGATATTTGTAACTTTTGAATGACATGATGAATTAAGGTTTTCGATTTTAATTCAATGATTTTAGGTTTTATGCCATGAGTTTATGTTTATTTATTTAAATGATTTTCGGTGTGTTCTTACTTACGTGTGTGATTGATACCCGGAAGTTGACGTCGCATGTGTAATAATCCAAAGTTATAAACGATTTTGATACTTGGGAGTTGATTAATTGTTTGTTCTTTGTCACCTTCACCGATTATTGCCTAGGTTCGGTTAGACTTGTGCATTTGAATATGTTTATCTTTTCTATGTGATTTTTGGAATTGCATGATTGTTGGTTAAGTAGGTGACATGCTTAATGAATTCAATATGCGTGGCTTTGAAGTTGCATGGTAGGATAAGTATGTTAGATTTCGAATGAGGTTGGGACTGAGTTCGAATGTGTTAAAGTGTCATTGAGTTAGGAACCTTGGGAGGAACTTAACTGCATAACCGATTCTAGGATGATAATGAACCTTACGGCATGAACTTAATTGAGATTAGATTTCGTTACCTTTGTTCTTATGTTATTTGTTTGGTAATTGCTTATGTGTTGGTTGGTTGATCACATGTATATATTAGTTTAGGTTTATTTTCTGTTGGAACCGAAATATATCTCAAATCTTTTAAACTCTTATGAATTCATTGTTAAATGTTTGTGATTCTTTACCCTGGTTGGATCCCCGGTTTGTGAACGATACCCTCTTGCTTTATACTACTAACGATGCTTACAGGGTTAATATTGATCTCGAGTAATCGAATCGATCATAAAGATACGCAAACGATGTAAAGATACACAATTGGAATAGTAAAGATACGCAAACGATGTAAAGATACTCAGTTTGAAAGAAACACACTCCCACACTTGCAAAACTGTCAAATTCAATAGAAACTCGCATCAGAAAGCCTTATAGAAAGATACTCAAACGAGAAATGAAAAGATACACAATTCGAATAGTAAAGATACGCAAACGATGTAAAGATACACAATTGGAATAGTAAAGATACGCAAACGATGTAAAGATACTCAGTTTGAAAGAAACACACTCCCACACTTGCAAAACTCTCAAATTCAATAGAAACTCGCATCAGAAAGCCTTACAGAAAGATACTCAAACGAGAATTGAAAAGATACTCAATTGGAATTGTAAAGGTACGCACACGATGTAAAGATACTCAATTGGAATAGTAAAGATACGCAAACGATGTAAAGATACACAATTGGAATAGTAAAGATACGTAAACGATGTAAAGATACACAATTGGAATAGTAAAGATACGCAAACGATGTAAAGATACTCAGTTTGAAAGAAACACACTCCCACACTTGCAAAACTCTCAAATTCAATAGAAACTCGCATCAGAAGCCTTACAAAAAGATACTCAAACGAGAAATGAAAAGATACACAATTGGAATAGTAAAGATACGCAAACGATGTAAAGATACACAATTGGAATAGTAAAGATACGAAAACGATGTAAAGATACTCAGTTTGAAAGAAACACACTCCCACACTTGCAAAACTCTCAAATTCAATAGAAACTCGCATCAGAAAGCCTTACAGAAAGATACTCAAACGAGAAATGAAAAGATACTCAATTGGAATAGTAAAGATACGCAAACGATGTAAAGATACACTTTTGGAATAGTAAAGATACGCAAACGATGTAAAGATACACAATTGGAATAGTAAAGATACGCAAACGATGTAAAGATACTCAGTTTGAAAGAAACACACTCCCACACTTGCAAAACTCTCAAATTCAATAGAAACTCGCATCAGAAAGCCTTACAGAAAGATACTCAAACGAGAAATGAAAAGATACTCAATTGGAATAGTAAAGATACGCAAACGATGTAAAGATACACAATTGGAATAGTAAAGATACGCAAACTATGTAAAGATCCTCAGTTTGAAAGAAACACACTCCCACACTTGCAAAACTCTCAAATTCAATAGAAACTGGCATCAGAAAGCCTTACAGAAAGATACTCAAACGAGAAATGAAAAGATAATCAATTGGAATTGTAAAGATACGCAAACGATGTAAAGATACTCAGTTTGAAAGAACACACTCACACACTTGCAAAACTCTCAAATACAATAGAAACTCGCATAAGAAAGCCTTACAGAAAGATACTCAAACTAGAAATGAAAAGATACTTAATTGGAATAGTAAAGATACGCAAACGATGTAAAGATACACAATTGGAATAGTAAAGATACGGAAACGATGTAAAGATACACAATTGGAATAGTAAAGATACGCAAACGATGTAAAGATACTCAGTTTGAAAGAAACACACTCCCACACTTGCAAAACTCTCAAATACAATAGAAACTCGCATCAGAAGCCTTACAGAAAGATACTCAAACGAGAAATGAAAAGATACACAATTGAAATGGTAAAGATACGCAAATGATGTAAAGATACACAATTGGAATAGTAAAGATACGCAAACGATGTAAAGATACTCAGTTTGAAAGAAACACACTCCCACACTTGCAAAACTCTCAAATTCAATAGAAACTCGCATCAGAAAGCCTTATAGAAAGATACTCAAACGAGAAATGAAAAGATACACAATTGGAATAGTAAAGATACGGAAACGATGTAAAGATACACAATTGGAATAGTAAAGATACGCAAACGATGTAAAGATACTCAGTTTGAAAGAAACACACTCCCACACTTGCAAAACTCTCAAATTCAATAGAAACTCGCATCAGAAGCCTTACAAAAAGATACTCAAACGAGAAATGAAAAGATACACAATTGGAATAGTAAAGATACGCAAACGATGTAAAGATACACAATTGGAATAGTAAAGATACGAAAACGATGTAAAGATACTCAGTTTGAAAGAAACACACTCCCACACTTGCAAAACTCTCAAATTCAATAGAAACTCGCATCAGAAAGCCTTACAGAAAGATACTCAAACGAGAAATGAAAAGATACTCAATTGGAATAGTAAAGATACGCAAACGATGTAAAGATACACTTTTGGAATAGTAAAGATACGCAAACGATGTAAAGATACACAATTGGAATAGTAAAGATACACAAACGATGTAAAGATACTCAGTTTGAAAGAAACACACTCCCACACTTGCAAAACTCTCAAATTCAATAGAAACTCGCATCAGAAAGCCTTACAGAAAGATACTCAAACGAGAAATGAAAAGATACTCAATTGGAATAGTAAAGATACGCAAACGATGTAAAGATACACAATTGGAATAGTAAAGATACGCAAACTATGTAAAGATCCTCAGTTTGAAAGAAACACACTCCCACACTTGCAAAACTCTCAAATTCAATAGAAACTGGCATCAGAAAGCCTTACAGAAAGATACTCAAACGAGAAATGAAAAGATAATCAATTGGAATTGTAAAGATACGCAAACGATGTAAAGATACTCAGTTTGAAAGAACACACTCACACACTTGCAAAACTCTCAAATACAATAGAAACTCGCATAAGAAAGCCTTACAGAAAGATACTCAAACTAGAAATGAAAAGATACTTAATTGGAATAGTAAAGATACGCAAACGATGTAAAGATACACAATTGGAATAGTAAAGATACGCAAACGATGTAAAGATACTCAGTTTGAAAGAAACACACTCCCACACTTGCAAAACTCTCAAATACAATAGAAACTCGCATCAGAAGCCTTACAGAAAGATACTCAAACGAGAAATGAAAAGATACACAATTCGAATAGTAAAGATACGCAAACGATGTAAAGATACACAATTGGAATAGTAAAGATACGCAAACGATGTAAAGATACTCAGTTTGAAAGAAACACACTCCCACACTTGCAAAACTCTCAAATTCAATAGAAACTCGCATCAGAAAGCCTTACAGAAAGATACTCAAACGAGAATTGAAAAGATACTCAATTGGAATTGTAAAGGTACGCACACGATGTAAAGATACTCAATTGGAATAGTAAAGATACGCAAACGATGTAAAGATACACAATTGGAATAGTAAAGATACGGAAACGATGTAAAGATACACAATTGGAATATTAAAGATACGCAAACGATGTAAAGATACTCAGTTTGAAAGAAACACACTCCCACACTTGCAAAACTCTCAAATTCAATAGAAACTCGCATCAGAAAGCCTTATAGAAAGATACTCAAACGAGAAATGAAAAGATACACAATTGGAATAGTAAAGATACGCAAACGATGTAAAGATACACAATTGGAATAGTAAAGATACGCAAACGATGTAAAGATACTCAGTTTCAAAGAAACACACTCCCACACTTGCAAAACTCTCAAATACAATAGAAACTCGCATCAGAAGCCTTACAGAAAGATACTCAAACGAGAAATGAAAAGATACTCAATTGGAATTGTAAAGGTACGCACACGATGTAAAGATACTCAATTGGAATAGTAAAGATACGCAAACGATGTAAAGATACACAATTGGAATAGTAAAGATACGGAAACGATGTAAAGATACACAATTGGAATAGTAAAGATACGCAAACGATGTAAAGATACTCAGTTTGAAAGAAACACACTCCCACACTTGCAAAACTCTCAAATTCAATAGAAACTGGCATCAGAAAGCCTTACAGAAAGATACTCAAACGAGAAATGAAAAGATAATCAATTGGAATTGTAAAGATACGCAAACGATGTAAAGATACTCAGTTTGAAAGAACACACTCACACACTTGCAAAACTCTAAAATACAATAGAAACTCGCATAAGAAAGCCTAACAGAAAGATACTCAAACTAGAAATGAAAAGATACTTAATTGGAATAGTAAAGATACGCAAACGATGTAAAGATACACAATTGGAATAGTAAAGATACGCAAACGATGTAAAGATACTCAGTTTGAAAGAAACACACTCCCACACTTGCAAAACTCTCAAATTCAATAGAAACTCGCATCAGAAAGCCTTACAGAAAGATACTCAAACGAGAAATGAAAAGATACACAATTGGAATAGTAAAGAAACGCAAACGATGTAAAGATACACAATTGGAATAGTAAAGATACGCAAACGATGTAAAGATACTCAGTTTGAAAGAAACACACTCCCACACTTGCAAAACTCTCAAATACAATAGAAACTCGCATCAGAAGCCTTACAGAAAGATACTCAAACGAGAAATGAAAAGATACACAATTGGAATAGTAAAGATACGCAAACGATGTAAAGATACACAATTGGAATAGTAAAGATACGCAAACGATGTAAAGATACTCAGTTTGAAAGAAACACACTCCCACAATTGGAATAGTAAAGATACGCAAACGATGTAAAGATACACAATTGGAATAGTAAAGATACGCAAACGATGTAAAGATACTCAGTTTGAAAGAAACACACTCCCACACTTGCAAAACTCTCAAATACAATAGAAACTCGCATCAGAAAGCCTTACAGAAAGATACTCAAACAAGAAATGAAAAGATACACAATTGGAATAGTAAAGATACGCAAACGATGTAAAGATACACAATTGGAATAGTAAACATACGCAAACGATGTAAAGATACTCAGTTTGAAAGAAACACACTCCCACACTTGCAAAACTCTGAAATTCAATAGAAACTCGCATCAGAAAGCCTTACAGAAAGATACTCAAACGAGAAATGAAAAGATACTGAATTGGAATAGTAAAGATACGCAAACGATGTAAAGATACACAATTGGAATAGTAAAGATACGCAAACGATGTAAAGATACTCAGTTTGAAAGAAACACACTCCCACACTTGCAAAACTCTCAAATACAATAGAAACTCGCATCAGAAGCCTTACAGAAAGATACTCAAACGAGAAATGAAAAGATAAACAATTGAAATGGTAAAGATACGCAAACGATGTAAATATACACAATTGGAATAGTAAAGATACGCAAACGATGTAAAGATACTCAGTTTGAAAGAAACACACTCCCACACTTGCAAAACTCTCAAATACAATAGAAACTCGCATCAGAAGCCTTACAGAAAGATAGTCAAACGGGAAATGAAAAGATACACAATTGAAATAGTAAAGATACGCAAACGATGTAAAGATACACAATTGGAATAGTAAAGATACGCAAACGATGTAAAGATACTCAGTTTGAAAGAAACACACTCCCACACTTGCAAAACTCTCAAATTCAATAGAAACTCGCATCAGAAAGCCTTATAGAAAGATACTCAAACGAGAAATGAAAAGATACACAATTGGAATAGTAAAGATACGCAAACGATGTAAAGATACACAATTGGAATAGTAACGATACGCAAACGATGTAAAGATACTCAGTTTGAAAGAAACACACTCCCACACTTGCAAAACTCTCAAATTCAATAGAAACTGGCATCAGAAAGCCTTACAGAAAGATACTCAAACGAGAAATGAAAAGATACACAATTCGAATAGTAAAGATACGCAAACGATGTAAAGATACACAATTGGAATAGTAAAGATACGCAAACGATGTAAAGATACTCAGTTTGAAAGAAACACACTCCCACACTTGCAAAACTCTCAAATTCAATAGAAACTCGCATCAGAAAGCCTTACAGAAAGATACTCAAACGAGAATTGAAAAGATACTCAATTGGAATTGTAAAGGTACGCACACGATGTAAAGATACTCAATTGGAATAGTAAAGATACGCAAACGATGTAAAGATACACAATTGGAATAGTAAAGATACGCAAACGATGTAAAGATACTCAGTTTGAAAGAAACACACTCCCACACTTGCAAAACTCTCAAATTCAATAGAAACTAGCATCAGAAAGCCTTACAGAAAGATACTCAAACGGGAAATGAAAAGGTACACAATTGAAATAGTAAAGATACGCAAACGATGTAAAGATACTCAGTTTGAAAGAAACACACTCCCACACTTGCAAAACTCTCAAATACAATAGAAACTCGCATCAGAAGCCTTACAGAAAGATACTCAAACGAGAAATGAAAAGATACACAATTGAAATAGTAAAGATACGCAAACGATGTAAAGATACACAATTGGAATAGTAAAGATACGCAAACGATGTAAAGATAATCAGTTTGAAAGAAACACACACTTGCAAAACTCTCAAATTCAATAGAAACTCGCATCAGAAAGCCTTACAGAAAGATACTCAAATGAGAAATGAAAAGATACACAATTGGAATAGTAAAGAATGCAAACGATGTAAAGATGCACAATTGGAATAGTAAAGATACGCAAACGACGTAAAGATACTCAGTTTGAAAGAGACACACTCCCACACTTGCAAAACTCTCAAATTCAATAGAAACTCGCATCAGAAAGCCTTACAGAAAGGTACTCAAACGAGAAATGAAAAGATACACAATTGGAATAGTAAAGATACGCAAACGATGTAAAGATACACAATTGGAATAGTAAAGATACGCAAACGATGTAAAGATACTCAGTTTGAAAGAAACACACTCCCACACTTGCAAAACTCTCAAATTCAATAGAAACTCGCATCAGAAAGCCTTACAGAAAGATACTCAAACGGGAAATGAAAAGATACACAATTCAAATAGTAAAGATACGCAAACGATGTAAAGATACTCAGTTTGAAAGAAACACACTCCCACACTTGCAAAACTTTTAAATACAATAGAAACTCGCATCAGAAGCCTTACAGAAAGATACTCAAACGAGAAATGAAAAGATACACAATTGGAATAGTAAAGATACGCAAACGATGTAAAGATACACAATTGGAATAGTAAACATACGCAAACGATGTAAAGATACTCAGTTTGAAAGAAACACACTCCCACACTTGCAAAACTCTCAAATTCAATAGAAACTGCCATCAGAAAGCCTTACAGAAAGATACTCAAACGAGAAATGAAAAGATACACAATTGGAATAGTAAAGATACGCAAACGAAGTAAAGATACACAATTGGAATAGTAAACATACGCAAACGATGTAAAGATACTCAGTTTTAAAGAAACACACTCCCACACTTGCAAAACTCTGAAATTCAATAGAAACTCGCATCAGAAAGCCTTACAGAAAGATACTCAAACGAGAAATGAAAAGATACTGAATTGGAATAGTAAAGATACGCAAACGATGTAAAGATACACAATTGGAATAGTAAAGATACGGAAACGATGTAAAGATACACAATTGGAATAGTAAAGATACGCAAACGATGTAAAGATACTCAGTTTGAAAGAAACACACTCCCACACTTGCAAAACTCTCAAATACAATAGAAACTCGCATCATAAGCCTTACAGAAAGATACTCAAACGAGAAATGAAAAGATACACAATTGGAATAGTAAAGATACGCAAACGAGAAATGAAAAGATACACAATTGGAATAGTAAACATACGCAAACGATGTAAAGATACACAATTGGAATAGTAAAGCTACGCAAACGATGTAAAGATACTGAGTTTGAAAGAAACACACTCCCACACTTGCAAAACTCTCAAATACAATAGAAACTCGCATCAGAAAGCCTTACAGAAAGATACTCAAACGAGAAATGAAAAGATACACAATTGGAATAGTAAAGATACGCAAACGATGTAAAGATACACAATTGGAATAGTAAAGATACGCAAACTATGTAAAGATCCTCAGTTTGAAAGAAACACACTCCCACACTTGCAAAACTCTCAAATTCAATAGAAACTGGCATCAGAAAGCCTTACAGAAAGATACTCAAACGAGAAATGAAAAGATAATCAATTGGAATTGTAAAGATACGCAAACGATGTAAAGATACTCAGTTTGAAAGAACACACTCACACACTTGCAAAACTCTCAAATACAATAGAAACTCGCATAAGAAAGCCTAACAGAAAGATACTCAAACTAGAAATGAAAAGATACTTAATTGGAATAGTAAAGATACGCAAACGATGTAAAGATACACAATTGGAATAGTAAAGATACGCAAACGATGTAAAGATACTCTGTTTGAAAGAAACACACTCCCACACTTGCAAAACTCTCAAATTCAATAGAAACTCGCATCAGAAAGCCTTATAGAAAGATACTCAAACGAGAAATGAAAAGATACACAATTGGAATAGTAAAGATACGCAAACGATGTAAAGATACACAATTGGAATAGTAAAGATACGCAACCGATGTAAAGATACACAATTGGAATAGTAAAGATACGGAAACGATGTAAAGATACACAATTGGAATAGTAAAGATACGCAAACGATGTAAAGATACTCAGTTTGAAAGAAACACACTCCCACACTTGCAAAACTCTCGAGTACAATAGAAACTCGCATCAGAAGCCTTACAGAAAGATACTCAAACGAGAAATGAAAAGATACACAATTGAAATGGTAAAGATACGCAAACGATGTAAAGATACACAATTGGAATAGTAAAGATACGCAAACGATGTAAAGATACTCAGTTTGAAAGAAACACACTCCCACACTTGCAAAACTCTCAAATTCAATAGAAACTCGCATCAGAAAGCCTTATAGAAAGATACTCAAACGAGAAATGAAAAGATACACAATTGGAATAGTAAAGATACGCAAACGATGTAAAGATACACAATTGGAATAGTAAAGATACGCAAACGATGTAAAGATACTTAGTTTGAAAGAAACACACTCCCACACTTGCAAAACTCTCAAATTCAATAGAAACTCGCATAAGAAAGCCTTACAGAAAGATACTCAAACTAGAAATGAAAAGATACTTAATTGGAATAGTAAAGATACGCAAACGATGTAAAGATACACAATTGGAATAGTAAAGATACGCAAACGATGTAAAGATACTCAGTTTGAAAGAACACACTCACACACTTGCAAAACTCTCAAATACAATAGAAACTCGCATCAGAAAGCCTTACAGAAAGATACTCAAACGAGAAATGAAAAGATACACAATTGGAATAGTAAAGATACGCAAACGATGTAAAGATACATAATTGGAATAGTAAAGATACGCAAACGATGTAAAGATACACAATTGGAATAGTAAAGATACGCAAACGATGTAAAGATACTCAGTTTGAAAGAACACACTCACACACTTGCAAAACTCTCAAATACAATAGAAACTCGCATCAGAAAGCCTTACAGAAAGATACTCAAACGAGAAATGAAAAGATACACAATTGGAATAGTAAAGATACGCAAACGATGTAAAGATACATAATTGGAATAGTAAAGATACGCAAACGATGTAAAGATACACAATTGGAATAGTAAAGATACGCAAACGATGTAAAGATACTCAGTTTGAAAGAAACACACTCCCACACTTGCAAAACTCTCAAATTCAATAGAAACTCGCATCAGAAAGCCTTACAGAAATATACTCAAACGAGAAATGAAAAGATACTCAATTGGAATAGTAAAGATACGCAAACGATGTAAAGATACACAATTGGAATAGTAAAGATACGCAAACGATGTAAAGATACTCAGTTTGAAAGAAACGCACTCCCACACTTGCAAAACTCTCAAATTCAATAGAAACTCGGATCAGAAAGCCTTACAGAAAGATACTCAAACGAGAAATGAAAAGATACTCAATTGGAATAGTAAAGATACGCAAACGATGTAAAGATACACAATTGGAATAGTAAAGATACGCAAACGATGTAAAGATACTCAGTTTGAAAGAAACACACTCCCACACTTGCAAAACTCTCAAATTCAATAGAAACTCGCATCAGAAGGCTTACAGAAAGATACTCAAACGAGAAATGAAAAGATACACAATTGGAATAGTAAAGATACGCAAACGATGTAAAGATACACAATTGGAATAGTAAAGATACGCAAACGATGTAAAGATACTCAGTTTGAAAGAAACACACTCCCACACTTGCAAAACTCTCAAATACAATAGAAACTCGCATCAGAAGCCTTACAGAAAGATACTCAAACGAGGAATGAAAAGATACACAATTGGAATAGTAAAGATACGGAAACGATGTAAAGATACACAATTGGAATAGCAAAGATACGCAAACGAGAAATGAAAAGATAATCAATTGGAATTGTAAAGATACGCAAACGATGTAAAGATACTGAGTTTGAAAGAACACACTCACACACTTGCAAAACTCTCAAATACAATAGAAACTCGCATAAGAAAGCCTTACAGAAAGATACTCAAACTAGAAATGAAAAGATACTAAATTGGAATAGTAAAGATACGCAAACGATGTAAAGATACACAATTGGAATAGTAAAGATACGCAAACGATGTAAACATACACAATTGGAATAGTAAAGATACGGAAACGATGTAAAGATACACAATTGGAATTGTAAAGATACGCAAACGATGTAAAGATACTCAGTTTGAAAGAAACACACTCCCACACTTGCAAAACTCTCAAATACAATAGAAACTCGCATCAGAAGCCTTACAGAAATATACTCAAACGAGAAATGAAAAGATACACAATTGAAATGGTAAAGATACGCAAACGATGTAAAGATACACAATTGGAATAGTAAAGATACGCAAACGATGTAAAGATACTCAGTTTGAAAGAAACACACTCCCACACTTGCAAAACTCTCAAATTCAATAGAAACTCGCATCAGAAAGCCTTACAGAAAGATACTCAAACGAGAAATGAAAAGATACACAATTGGAATAGTAAAGATACGCAAACGATGTAAAGATACTCAGTTTGAAAGAAACACACTCCCACACTTGCAAAACTCTCAAATTCAATAGAAACTCGCATCAGAAAGCCTTACAGAAAGATACTCAAACGGGAAATGAAAAGATACACAATTCAAATAGTAAAGATACGCAAACGATGTAAAGATACTCAGTTTGAAAGAAACACACTCCCACACTTGCAAAACTTTTAAATACAATAGAAACTCGCATCAGAAGCCTTACAGAAAGATACTCAAACGAGAAATGAAAAGATACACAATTGGAATAGTAAAGATACGCAAACGATGTAAAGATACACAATTGGAATAGTAAACATACGCAAACGATGTAAAGATACTCAGTTTGAAAGAAACACACTCCCACACTTGCAATACTCTCAAATTCAATAGAAACTGCCATCAGAAAGCCTTACAGAAAGATACTCAAACGAGAAATGAAAAGATACACAATTGGAATAGTAAAGATACGCAAACGAAGTAAAGATACACAATTGGAATAGTAAAGATACTCAAACGATGTAAAGATACTCAGTTTGAAAGAAACACACTCACACACTTGCAAAACTCTCAAATACAATAGAAACTCGCATCAGAAAGCCTTACAGAAAGATACTCAAACTAGAAATGAAAAGATACTTAATTGGAATAGTAAAGATACGCAAACGATGTAAAGATACACAATTGGAATAGTAAAGATACGGAAACGATGTAAAGATACTCAGTTTGAAAGAAACACACTCCCACACTTGCAAAACTCTCAAATACAATAGAAACTCGCATCAGAAGCCTTACAGAAAGATACTCAAACGGGAAATGAAAAGATACACAATTGAAATAGTAAAGATACGCAAACGATGTAAAGATACACAATTGGAATAGTAAAGATACGCAAACGATGTAAAGATACTCAGTTTGAAAGAAACACACTCCCACACTTGCAAAACTCTCAAATTCAATAGAAACTCGCATCAGAAAGCCTTACAGAAAGATACTCAAACGAGAAATGAAAAGATACACAATTGGAATAGTAAAGATACGCAAACGATGTAAAGATACTCAGTTTGAAAGAAACACACTCCCACACTTGCAAAACTCTCAAATTCAATAGAAACTCGCATCAGAAAGCCTTACAGAAAGATACTCAAACGGGAAATGAAAAGGTACACAATTGAAATAGTAAAGATACGCAAACGATGTAAAGATACTCAGTTTGAAAGAAACACACTCCCACACTTGCAAAACTCTCAAATACAATAGAAACTCGCATCAGAAGCCGTACAGAAAGATACTCAAACGAGAAATGAAAAGATACACAATTGAAATAGTAAAGATACGCAAACGATGTAAAGATACACAATTGGAATAGTAAAGATACGCAAACGATGTAAAGATAATCAGTTTGAAAGAAACACACACTTGCAAAACTCTCAAATTCAATAGAAACTCGCATCAGAAAGCCTTACAGAAAGATACTCAAATGAGAAATGAAAAGATACACAATTGGAATGGTAAAGAACGCAAACGATGTAAAGATGCACAATTGGAATAGTAAAGATACGCAAACGACGTAAAGATACTCAGTTTGAAAGAGACACACTCCCACACTTGCAAAACTCTCAAATTCAATAGAAACTCGCATCAGAAAGCCTTACAGAAAGATACTCAAACGGGAAATGAAAAGATACACAATTCAAATAGTAAAGATACGCAAACGATGTAAAGATACTCAGTTTGAAAGAAACACACTCCCACACTTGCAAAACTTTTAAATACAATAGAAACTCGCATCAGAAGCCTTACAGAAAGATACTCAAACGAGAAATGAAAAGATACACAATTGGAATAGTAAAGATACGCAAACGATGTAAAGATACACAATTGGAATAGTAAACATACGCAAACGATGTAAAGATACTCAGTTTGAAAGAAACACACTCCCACACTTGCAATACTCTCAAATTCAATAGAAACTGCCATCAGAAAGCCTTACAGAAAGATACTCAAACGAGAAATGAAAAGATACACAATTGGAATAGTAAAGATACGCAAACGAAGTAAAGATACACAATTGGAATAGTAAACATACGCAAACGATGTAAAGATACTCAGTTTGAAAGAAACACACTCCCACACTTGCAAAACTCTGAAATTCAATAGAAACTCGCATCAGAAAGCCTTACAGAAAGATACTCAAACGAGAAATGAAAAGATACTGAATTGGAATAGTAAAGATACGCAAACGATGTAAAGATACACAATTGGAATAGTAAAGATACGGAAACGATGTAAAGATACTCAGTTTGAAAGAAACACACTCCCACACTTGCAAAACTCTCAAATACAATAGAAACTCGCATCAGAAAGCCTTACAGAAAGATACTCAAACGAGAAATGAAAAGATACACAATTGGAATAGTAAAGATACGCAAACGATGTAAAGATACTCAGTTTGAAAGAAACACACTCCCACACTTGCAAAACTCTCAAATACAATAGAAACTCGCATCAGAAAGCCTTACAGAAAGATACTCAAACGAGAAATGAAAAGATACACAATTGGAATAGTAAAGATACGCAAACGATGTAAAGATACACAATTGGAATAGTAAACATACGCAAACGATGTAAAGATACTCAGTTTGAAAGAAACACACTCCCACACTTGCAAAACTCTCAAATTCAATAGAAACTCGCATCTGAAAGCCTTACAGAAAGATACTCAAACGAGAAATGAAAAGATACACAATTGGAATAGTAAAGATACGCAAACGATGTAAAGATACTCAGATTGAAAGAAACACACTCCCACACTTGCAAAACTCTCAAATACAATAGAAACTCGCATCAGAAAGCCTTACAGAAAGATACTCAAACGAGAAATGAAAACATACACAATTGGAATAGTAAAGATACGCAAACGATGTAAAGATACTCAGATTGAAAGAAACACACTCCCACACTTGTAAAACTCTCAAATACAATAGAAACTCGCATCAGAAGCCTTACAGAAAGATACTCAAACGAGAAATGAAAAGATACACAATTGGAATAGTAAAGATACGCAAACGATGTAAAGATACACAATTGGAATAGTAAACATACGCAAACGATGTAAAGATACTCAGTTTGAAATAAACACACTCCCAGACTTGCAAAACTCTCAAATTCAATAGAAACTCGCATCAGAAGCCTTACAGAAAGATACTCAAACGAGAAATGAAAAGATACACAATTGGAATAGTAAAGATACGCAAACGATGTAAAGATACACAATTGGAATAGTAAAGATACGCAAACGATGTAAAGATACTCAGTTTGAAAGAAACACACTCCCACACTTGCAAAACTCTCAAATTCAATAGACACTCGCATCTGAAAGCCTTACAGAAAGATACTCAAACGAGAAATGAAAAGATACACAATTGGAATAGTAAAGATACGCAAACGATGTAAAGATACTCAGATTGAAAGAAACACACTCCCACACTTGCAAAACTCTCAAATACAATAGAAACTCGCATCAGAAAGCCTTACAGAAAGATACTCAAACGAGAAATGAAAACATACACAATTGGAATAGTAAAGATACGCAAACGATGTAAAGATACTCAGATTGAAAGAAACACACTCCCACACTTGTAAAACTCTCAAATACAATAGAAACTCGCATCAGAAGCCTTACAGAAAGATACTCAAACGAGAAATGAAAAGATACACAATTGGAATAGTAAAGATACGCAAACGATGTAAAGATACACAATTGGAATAGTAAAGATACGCAAACGATGTAAAGATACTCAGTTTGAAAGAAACACACTCCCACACTTGCAAAACTCTCAAATTCAATAGAAACTCGCATCAGAAGACTTACAGAAAGATACTCAAACGAGAAATGAAAAGATACACAATTGGAATAGTAAAGATACGCAAACGATGTAAAGATACACAATTGGAATAGTAAAGATACGCAAACGATGTAAAGATACTCAGTTTGAAAGAAAAACACTCCCACAGTTGCAAAACTCTCAAATTCAATAGAAACTCGCATCAGAAAGCCTTACAGAAAGATACTCAAACGAGAAATGAAAAGATACTCAATTGGAATAGTAAAGATACGCAAAGGATGTAAAGATACACAATTGGAATAGTAAAGATACGCAAACGATGTAAAGATACATAATTGGAATAGTAAAGATAAAGAAACGATGTAAAGATACACAATTGGAATAGTAAAGATACGCAAACGATGTAAACATACTCAGTTTGAAAGAAACACACTCCCACACTTGCAAAACTCTCAAATTCAATAGAAACTCGCATCAGAAAGCCTTACAGAAAGATACTCAAACGAGAAATGAAAAGATACTCAATTGGAATAGTAAAGATACGCAAAGGATGTCAAGATACACAATTGGAATAGTAAAGATACGCAAACGATGTAAAGATACATAATTGGAATAGTAAAGATAAAGAAACGATGTAAAGATACGCAATTGGAATAGTAAAGATACGCAAACGATGTAAACATACTCAGTTTGAAAGAAACACACTCCCACACTTGCAAAACTCTCAAATTCAATAGAAACTCGCATCAGAAAGCCTTACAGAAAGATACTCAAACGAGAAATGAAAAGATACTCAATTGGAATAGTAAAGATACGCAAAGGATGTAAAGATACACAATTGAAATAGTAAAGATACGCAAACGATGTAAAGATACATAATTGAAATAGTAAAGATACGTAAACGATGTAAAGATACACAATTGGAATAGTAAAGATACGCAAACGATGTAAAGATACACAATTGGAAAAGTAAAGATACGGAAACGATGTAAAGATACACAATTGGAATAGTAAAGATACGCAAACGATGTAAAGATACATAATTGGAATAGTAAAGATAAAGAAACGATGTAAAGATACACAATTGGAATAGTAAAGATACGGAAACGATGTAAAGATACACAATTGGAATAGTAAAGATACGCAAACGATGTAAAGATACTCAGTTTGAAAGAAACACACTCCCACACTTGCAAAACTCTCAAATACAATAGAAACTCGCATCAGAAGCCTTACAGAAAGATACTCAAACGAGAAATGAAAAGATACACAATTGGAATAGTAAAGATACGCAAACGATGTAAAGATACACAATTGGAATAGTAAAGATACGCAAACGATGTAAACATACTCAGTTTGAAAGAAACATACTCCCACACTTGCAAAACTCTCAAATTCAATAGAAACTCGCATCAGAAAGCGTTACAGAAAGATACTCAAACGAGAAATGAAAAGATACACATTTGGAATAGTAAAGATACGCAAACGATGTAAAGATACACAATTGGAATAGTAAACATACGCAAACGATGTAAAGATACTCAGTTTGAAAGAAAAACACTCCCACAGTTGCAAAACTCTCAAATTCAATAGAAACTCGCATCAGAAAGCCTTACAGAAAGATACTCAAACGAGAAATGAAAAGATACTCAATTGGAATAGTAAAGATACGCAAAGGATGTAAAGATACACAATTGGAATAGTAAAGATACGCAAACAATGTAAAGATACATAATTGGAATAGTAAAGATAAAGAAACGATGTAAAGATACACAATTGGAATAGTAAAGATACGCAAACGATGTAAACATACTCAGTTTGAAAGAAACACACTCCCACACTTGCAAAACTCTCAAATTCAATAGAAACTCGCATCAGAAAGCCTTACAGAAAGATACTCAAACGAGAAATGAAAAGATACTCAATTGGAATAGTAAAGATACGCAAAGGATGTAAAGATACACAATTGGAATAGTAAAGATACGCAAACGATGTAAAGATACATAATTGAAATAGTAAAGATACGTAAACGATGTAAAGATACACAATTGGAATAGTAAAGATACGCAAACGATGTAAAGATACACAATTGGAAAAGTAAAGATACGGAAACGATGTAAAGATACACAATTGGAATAGTAAAGATACGCAAACGATGTAAAGATACTCAGTTTGAAAGAAACACACTCCCACACTTGCAAAACTCTCAAATACAATAGAAACTCGCATAAGAAGCCTTACAGAAAGATACTCAAACGAGAAATGAAAAGATACACAATTGGAATAGTAAAGATACGCAAACGATGTAAAGATACACAATTGGAATAGTAAACATACGCAAACGATGTAAAGATACTCAGTTTGAAATAAACACACTCCCACACTTGCAAAACTCTCAAATTAAATAGAAACTCGCATCAGAAGCCTTACAGAAAGATACTCAAACGAGAAATGAAAAGATACACAATTGGAATAGTAAAGATACGCAAACGATGTAAAGATACACAATTGGAATAGTAAATATAGGCAAACGATGTAAAGATACTCAGTTTGAAAGAAACACACTCCCACACTTGCAAAACTCTCAAATTCAATAGAAACTCGCATCAGAAGCCTTACAGAAAGATACTCAAACGAGAAATGAAAAGATACACAATTGGAATAGTAAAGATACGCAAACGATGTAAAGATACACAATTGGAATAGTAAAGATACGCAAACGATGTAAAGATACTCAGTTTGAAAGAAACACACTCCCACACTTGCAAAACTCTCAAATTCAATAGAAACTCGCATCAGAAAGCCTTACAGAAAGATACTCAAACGAGAAATGAAAAGATACACAATTGGAATAGTAAAGATACGCAAACGATGTAAAGATACTCAGATTGAAAGAAACACACTCCCACACTTTCAAAACTCTCAAATACAATAGAAACTCGCATCAGAAAGCCTTACAGAAAGATACTCAAACGAGAAATGAAAAGATACACAATTGGAATAGTAAAGATACGCAAACGATGTAAAGATACACAATTGGAATAGTAAAGATACGCAAACGATGTAAAGATACTCAGTTTGAAAGAAACACACTCCCACACTTGCAAAACTCTCAAATACAATAGAAACTCGCATCAGAAGCCTTACAGAAAGATACTCAAACGAGAAATGAAAAGATACACAATTGGAATAGTAAAGATACGCAAACGATGTAAAGATACTCAGATTGAAAGAAACACACTCCCACACTTGCAAAACTCTCAAATACAATAGAAACTCGCATCAGAAAGCCTTACAGAAAGATACTCAAACGAGAAATGAAAACATACACAATTGGAATAGTAAAGATACGCAAACGATGTAAAGATACTCAGATTGAAAGAAACACACTCCCACACTTGTAAAACTCTCAAATACAATAGAAACTCGCATCAGAAGCCTTACAGAAAGATACTCAAACGAGAAATGAAAAGATACACAATTGGAATAGTAAAGATACGCAAACGATGTAAAGATACACAATTGGAATAGTAAAGATACGCAAACGATGTAAAGATACTCAGTTTGAAAGAAACACACTCCCACACTTGCAAAACTCTCAAATACAATAGAAACTCGCATCAGAAGCCTTACAGAAAGATACTCAAACGAGAAATGAAAAGATACACAATTGGAATAGTAAAGATACGCAAACGATGTAAAGATACACAATTGGAATAGTAAACATACGCAAACGATGTAAAGATACTCAGTTTGAAAGAAAAACACTCCCACAGTTGCAAAACTCTCAAATTCAATAGAAACTCGCATCAGAAAGCCTTACAGAAAGATACTCAAACGAGAAATGAAAAGATACTCAATTGGAATAGTAAAGATACGCAAAGGATGTAAAGATACACAATTGGAATAGTAAAGATACGCAAACGATGTAAAGATACATAATTGGAATAGTAAAGATAAAGAAACGATGTAAAGATACGCAATTGGAATAGTAAAGATACGCAAACGATGTAAACATACTCAGTTTGAAAGAAACACACTCCCACACTTGCAAAACTCTCAAATTCAATAGAAACTCGCATCAGAAAGCCTTACAGAAAGATACTCAAACGAGAAATGAAAAGATACTCAATTGGAATAGTAAAGATACGCAAAGGATGTCAAGATACACAATTGGAATAGTAAAGATACGCAAACGATGTAAAGATACATAATTGGAATAGTAAAGATAAAGAAACGATGTAAAGATACGCAATTGGAATAGTAAAGATACGCAAACGATGTAAACATACTCAGTTTGAAAGAAACACACTCCCACACTTGCAAAACTCTCAAATTCAATAGAAACTCGCATCAGAAAGCCTTACAGAAAGATACTCAAACGAGAAATGAAAAGATACTCAATTGGAATAGTAAAGATACGCAAAGGATGTAAAGATACACAATTGAAATAGTAAAGATACGCAAACGATGTAAAGATACATAATTGAAATAGTAAAGATACGTAAACGATGTAAAGATACACAATTGGAATAGTAAAGATACGCAAACGATGTAAAGATACACAATTGGAAAAGTAAAGATACGGAAACGATGTAAAGATACACAATTGGAATAGTAAAGATACGCAAACGATGTAAAGATACATAATTGGAATAGTAAAGATAAAGAAACGATGTAAAGATACACAATTGGAAAAGTAAAGATACGGAAACGATGTAAAGATACACAATTGGAATAGTAAAGATACGCAAACGATGTAAAGATACTCAGTTTGAAAGAAACACACTCCCACACTTGCAAAACTCTCAAATACAATAGAAACTCGCATCAGAAGCCTTACAGAAAGATACTCAAACGAGAAATGAAAAGATACACAATTGGAATAGTAAAGATACGCAAACGATGTAAAGATACACAATTGGAATAGTAAAGATACGCAAACGATGTAAACATACTCAGTTTGAAAGAAACACACTCCCACACTTGCAAAACTCTCAAATTCAATAGAAACTCGCATCAGAAAGCGTTACAGAAAGATACTCAAACGAGAAATGAAAAGATACACATTTGGAATAGTAAAGATACGCAAACGATGTAAAGATACACAATTGGAATAGTAAACATACGCAAACGATGTAAAGATACTCAGTTTGAAAGAAAAACACTCCCACAGTTGCAAAACTCTCAAATTCAATAGAAACTCGCATCAGAAAGCCTTACAGAAAGATACTCAAACGAGAAATGAAAAGATACTCAATTGGAATAGTAAAGATACGCAAAGGATGTAAAGATACACAATTGGAATAGTAAAGATACGCAAACGATGTAAAGATACATAATTGGAATAGTAAAGATAAAGAAACGATGTAAAGATACGCAATTGGAATAGTAAAGATACGCAAACGATGTAAACATACTCAGTTTGAAAGAAACACACTCCCACACTTGCAAAACTCTCAAATTCAATAGAAACTCGCATCAGAAAGCCTTACAGAAAGATACTCAAACGAGAAATGAAAAGATACTCAATTGGAATAGTAAAGATACGCAAAGGATGTAAAGATACACAATTGGAATAGTAAAGATACGCAAACGATGTAAAGATACATAATTGAAATAGTAAAGATACGTAAACGATGTAAAGATACACAATTGGAATAGTAAAGATACGCAAACGATGTAAAGATACACAATTGGAAAAGTAAAGATACGGAAACGATGTAAAGATACACAATTGGAATAGTAAAGATACGCAAACGATGTAAAGATACTCAGTTTGAAAGAAACACACTCCTACACTTGCAAAACTCTCAAATACAATAGAAACTCGCATAAGAAGCCTTACAGAAAGATACTCAAACGAGAAATGAAAAGATACACAATTGGAATAGTAAAGATACGCAAACGATGTAAAGATACACAATTGGAATAGTAAACATACGCAAACGATGTAAAGATACTCAGTTTGAAATAAACACACTCCCACACTTGCAAAACTCTCAAATTAAATAGAAACTCGCATCAGAAGCCTTACAGAAAGATACTCAAACGAGAAATGAAAAGATACACAATTGGAATAGTAAAGATACGCAAACGATGTAAAGATACACAATTGGAATAGTAAATATAGGCAAACGATGTAAAGATACTCAGTTTGAAAGAAACACACTCCCACACTTGCAAAACTCTCAAATTCAATAGAAACTCGCATCAGAAGCCTTACAGAAAGATACTCAAACGAGAAATGAAAAGATACACAATTGGAATAGTAAAGATACGCAAACGATGTAAAGATACACAATTGGAATAGTAAAGATACGCAAACGATGTAAAGATACTCAGTTTGAAAGAAACACACTCCCACACTTGCAAAACTCTCAAATTCAATAGAAACTCGCATCAGAAAGCCTTACAGAAAGATACTCAAACGAGAAATGAAAAGATACACAATTGGAATAGTAAAGATACGCAAACGATGTAAAGATACTCAGATTGAAAGAAACACACTCCCACACTTGCAAAACTCTCAAATTCAATAGAAACTCGCATCAGAAAGCCTTACAGAAAGATACTCAAACGAGAAATGAAAAGATACACAATTGGAATAGTAAAGATACGCAAACGATGTAAAGATACACAATTGGAATAGTAAAGATACGCAAACGATGTAAAGATACTCAGTTTGAAAGAAACACACTCCCACACTTGCAAAACTCTCAAATACAATAGAAACTCGCATCAGAAGCCTTACAGAAAGATACTCAAACGAGAAATGAAAAGATACACAATTGGAATAGTAAAGATACGCAAACGATGTAAAGATACACAATTGGAATAGTAAACATACGCAAACGATGTAAAGATACTCAGTTTGAAAGAAAAACACTCCCACAGTTGCAAAACTCTCAAATTCAATAGAAACTCGCATCAGAAAGCCTTACAGAAAGATACTCAAACGAGAAATGAAAAGATACTCAATTGGAATAGTAAAGATACGCAAAGGATGTAAAGATACACAATTGGAATAGTAAAGATAAGCAAACGATGTAAAGATACATAATTGGAATAGTAAAGATAAAGAAACGATGTAAAGATACGCAATTGGAATAGTAAAGATACGCAAACGATGTAAACATACTCAGTTTGAAAGAAACACACTCCCACACTTGCAAAACTCTCAAATTCAATAGAAACTCGCATCAGAAAGCCTTACAGAAAGATACTCAAACGAGAAATGAAAAGATACTCAATTGGAATAGTAAAGATACGCAAAGGATGTAAAGATACACAATTGGAATAGTAAAGATACGCAAACGATGTAAAGATACATAATTGGAATAGTAAAGATAAAGAAACGATGTAAAGATACGCAATTGGAATAGTAAAGATACGCAAACGATGTAAACATACTCAGTTTGAAATAAACACACTCCCACACTTGCAAAACTCTCAAATTCAATAGAAACTCGCATCAGAAGCCTTACAGAAAGATACTCAAACGAGAAATGAAAAGATAC